>NW_012026774.1:417633-463384 GCF_000956235.1 Wasmannia auropunctata
ATATATATATATATATATATAGATCATTTTGCTATACTAAATCTGCCAAAAAAAAGAAATGAATTAAAGCTTTAATTAACTGAAATTAACTTCCATTTTAAGTTATTATTAATAATTGAAATCTTTAGCTTAATCTGCTATATCTTTATATATGTACATAAGTGATACCTACTTATTGTGAATACAATTTTATAAAATCAATTGTATGTATATTGTAATTACAAAATTAAGAAAAAATACGCCAAATTTTCTAAACGTTTAAGAAGATAAATGCATAATGTAAGAAATGAAAGATTACTTGTAACATCTCCAACAGAGGAATAAGAAAAGCGAGTGTCTTGCCACTGCCCGTAATTGCTTCTGCGGCAACATCTTTACCATTTAATAACAACGGTATACAAGCTGCCTACAAATATAAAAAATATAACAAATATAACAATAAATAATACATAAATGTATACATACGATCGCGCGCGCGCGCGCGCCACACAATTTTTTCTACATTTATATATTAACATGTTTTTATCGCATGGTGTCATAGTATTATTATGTATAACCTGAACTGGTGTCATATTGAAAAATCTCAATTGTTTGAGTGTTCTCAGTATAGGATCACTCAGTCGCACATCCAATTCCTCCCACTTTTGTGTTTTCATTATGATTTTCTTCTTTTTACACGTCCCTATATTTATCTCGAAATAATTTGTCCTATTCTTGTAAAATATCAATCATCAATATGCACTGTTATGCACTGCCTGTCTCTGCGTATGTATATGTAGTATACCACGATACAAACATATACATATCATGTAGTATACTGTGTATGCATGATGCATGCATGTATGTATGTATGTATGTATGTATGTATCACGTTTTCATAGGACCGGCGACTTGCCTGTCCACAGACACTACCGCCATTACGTTCACTTTTGCAGAGATGGGAACTACGTGGCTACATTTTCTGACACTGTCAATAAAATCATAGGCAGAGAGTAGAAAGAATGGATGTGGTCGAGTCAATTAATTAGACGCATACATTGCAATGTGTAACGTATGTATGTATATATGTATGTATGTACATACATACATATACATATATGTATATAAAATTTAGGATTGCGGTCTCTTTAACAGCAGCTAGTATCTCGTCACGGTGCTATAATAACTGTGTTCTATTGGCGCTTACAGAAAGATGGACTAGATGGAGTTGACAAATCTACGTTATCGATGTGACAGCAACAGTCAACACGCGACTCTTTATGCGACTTGCACCGCATAGTAGTCAACAAAGATACGCTCCATAAAAAAATTAAAAAAGGAGGCGAAAGCTTTAAACTTGTCAACGCTGGATTTGAATTTGAATGGAGTAAAACACTAGCTTTTCTTCGCTCGTATGAAAAAGCAGCTTTAGCCCTTTAGCTGCAGTGAGAATACTCCATTAAAGCTGACAAGAATATAGCGTGTACAACATAAAAAACAAAAATCGGTTTTGTCCGAAAATGAACTTGGAACTATTAGGTAAATAAATAATTATGAGATATGTGTGGCTAATAATAATAATAAAATTTAAATTTTTTAGTACATTGCTTTATAATATTCATTCTAACAATTATATGTGTATAATTTTTTTTTACAGAGTCATTCGGTCAAAACTACCCAGAAGTAAGTTTATACAATGTTAATTGTGATTTTACTAATGAAATAATTAGATACATAAACATTTCTTCATTATTTCATGATAATTTTTATTAGGAATTTGATGGTACGTTAGATTGTATATCCCTTGCTGTAACCTGTACATTTAATAAAAGAGGAACATTACTTGCTGTTGGATGCAACGATGGAAGAATAGTCATTTGGGATTTTTTGACTCGTGGCATAGCTAAAATTATCAGTGCACACGTACATCCAGTATGTTCATTGAGGTAAGAGACCTCGTAACATAGATTATAAGATTACAAAAGATTACAGGTTGTATATATAGTTATAACTTTCTAAAATTGTATATAAGATGATTTAGATAAAGATAAGGCAATATAATAAAAAAGAAATTGTTTAGAAGAAAAATTAAGTATTAACCAATAGTTGTATTTTTCAGTTGGTCTAGAAATGGTCACAAGTTATTAAGTGCATCAACAGACAATAATGTATGTATATGGGATGTTTTATCTGGAGAGTGTGATCAAAAATATAGATTTCCTTCTCCAATATTAAAAGTACAGTTTCATCCAAGAAATCTCAACAAGTTTTTAGTATGTCCAATGCGCCATGCTGCTGTTATGGTTGATGTCGAAGGAACACATAGAGTTATACCACTTGATGAAGATGTATGTAATATATAACATATATTGTTTGATATTAACATCACTCACAACATACACTAATCTCACTAATGCGCTAATATTTGCATATTCATATTACATATTCGTAGTACATTATAATATATATATTTGCAAAAATTCATAAAAAGGATAGATATATGGTTTTATTCCTCGATCGAGAACGTTTCAATTTTTCTTAGCAAAACGTCAATGTTAAAAAATTAATATCAATTAAATCTTTTCACATCCTACATGTGAAAGGAAAGAATTTTTAGAAATTTATACTGATTTAAAGTAATGCTATTAACTGAAATATCAATTGAAATTATGATACGAGAATAAAATAAAAATAATATTGGTCTAATTTCAGAGTGATTTAAACATAGTAGCATCATTTGATCGACGCGGAGATTATGTGTATACAGGAAATGCTCGCGGAAGAGTTTTAGTTCTTGACGCTGAGACATTAAATGTAAAAGCCTCTTACAAAATAACGCAAGGTACTGCTAGCAACACAGCAGTAAAAAGTATAGAATTTGCACGACGAGGCTCCTGTTTTTTAGTTAATACCGCTGATAGAGTCATTCGCGTATATGACAGTACTGAAATATTAGCGTGTGGTAAGGATGGCGAACCTGAGCCAATACAAAAATTGCAAGATCTTGTAAATAAAACAATGTGGAAAAAATGTTGCTTCTCGGGCGACGGAGAATATGTGTGCGCTGGATCAGCGAGACAACACGCATTGTACGTATGGGAAAAGAGTATAGGAAATTTGGTGAAAATTTTACATGGAACTAAAGGCGAGCTTTTACTCGATGTTGTGGTAAGAAAAAGAGAGAGAGAGAGAGAGAGAAAAAAATAAAATAAATGTATAGTTACTATGATATTTCTCATTAATATCTTCTATTTTCTCCCTCTATCGTCCAGTGGCACCCAGTGAGGCCAATAATCGCATCCATATCATCAGGCGTAGTTTCAATTTGGGCACAAAATCAGGTGGAGAATTGGTCTGCGTTTGCGCCGGATTTCAAAGAGTTGGATGAAAATGTTGAATACGAGGAAAGGGAAAGTGAATTTGATTTGAGTGACGAAGATAAGTCTGTTGTACAAGGAGAAGAGGCTCAGGATGAAGAAATAGAAGTTGACGTTGCATCAATTGACAGAGTTGCTGCATTTTGCAGCTCTGATGAAGAAACTGAAGATATTGGTTCTCTTCAATTTCTACCTATATCTCCAGATGTGGAAGATTCCGAGGATAATCAAGTAACGCCACACGAACCGCCAATGAAGAAACATCGTTCACACGATATAGATTTACAGGGGGCACCGATTGACGGTAAGCTCTCACCTGCATAAAGAAAAAAGTGTGCTTGTAACACAATTTTTAAGCATCTATGATAGCTAAACTTTTATACCGGTAATCTAAGGAATTAATAAAATTTGCAGAAACACATCCCTTGTTAAATAAAGGAAAGGATAAGCCAACGACGAAGAAGGGAAGACCAAGACTAGAATATAAAAAGGGAAAATGATTTAATATATGAGAGAGATATTGGTAACGATAAAAAATTCACTTACAGTATCTAGTTATGAGAAAAATATGAAAGATTGTTGGCCATTTTTAGAACAAGTTTTAAAAGAAAAAAAAGTAAAAGTGTATGATAAATTGGTAAAAATTGGTTACAACAAAAAGTAATGAATTTTGAACAAATTTCAAAAAATTCTGATTCTACCGTTGCCAAAAACATTATTATATAGAAGTAATCTGTAACTTAATTCCTTTCCTTAAATATTTCTTCCTTTATATAAAAAGTCAGTGAAACTGCGATTGTGCATGAAAAATCTAGTTATTGCGATAAAAAAAGCAATTTTCCTGAATTAAAAACAAAAAGACCAAGAGTTTTCCCTTGATCCCTATTCTTGTTCAGTGACACTAGGATTGGGATGGCACATGGCGGCACATGCGTACTGAGTGAGAAATGTCTACGTTTTCTACTCGTTCTTTCATTTTTATGAATTGTCATATTTTATGTTTGTCATATGGCGAATGCGAACAGTAGGAGCTTAAAAGTAGGAGTAGGAGAGCTGGAAAGGAGGAAGAAAATTTTCTAGTTTAATTAAAGAAAACAAACAAAACAAGAAAAAACAGCTGATTTGATACCTATGAAGGAAAAATTAGTCCAAAAGATGTTAGAATAGAGGAGATTGACCGCGTATATGCAAAAGTAAATTAATAGGGACGTATAGGATTTTCCACTCTATCTGATACTTGATGCGCTTGGATGAATTTGGTGCAGGGTACTTGTCTCGATCAGACTCGATAACAATCAACAATTACAACTCTAACCTCTAATCGAGAACGGAGCCGGTTCGTTGAACTGCAGACACGTTGCTGTTTCGTGTTACACGTGCGTGTTTCACGAGTGTGTTACTCGCGGATATATGAGAAAAATAGGATAATTATCGTCTGATTTCGCAAAAGAGCGGAATAGTTAATTGATTAATTTGAGGAAACTGATGATCTAATTAGAGAGATATAATCAAGTAGTTGCACAAACGTCGCGGTTTTTACCCATCATGATTCGATCGGGTCTTGTACTCATTCTCGTCATCGCTGCTTCGCACGTTATCGTCGGTGATGACTGCAAAGGATGTGTGCCCTTGGATTCATATTCGTTCGACAAGGTACGAAATTATGAAAAGTTCAGAATTTTATCTAGAATTTTCATATGAAATGACATATACCAAAATTGGCACAATTCTTAATTTATAACCATGTACTGCGTACATACATGTATCAATAAGTATATGTATATGTGTATATATATATATATATATATATATATATATATATATTATATGTATTAAAAATTTTCTCTGTGTGTGTGCGTGTGTGATTTATTAAGAAAATTTTTATTTGTTCTCGCATCAGCATCTAACTAGAATGAATAAAATTAACGATAATTATTAATGATAAAAATTGTTAAAAACATTGTTTTATATTTGAGTAACCTTGTAATATTATATAATTTAGCATATTTTTTGTATTGCTTGCACACATTTGATGTGTATATGCGTGCACGTAAATATATGTATTTATGTCTACTATATTGAGAAAAATATGATTAAAAATTACTATGGTTACCTACATCTGTTATTGTTAGCAAGTTCCATTATCATTATATGTACTTTGATTTATAAGCATTTTTTTATTTACGACAAAAATATATATGTATGTATATAGATTCTGCTAAACTCCAACAAATCGATTGAACGTATGCATTGATAAAAGCGTTTCTTTTAATATACAATTTTATGATACCTATTTTAATGCTATAAAATATACCTTTTTTTAATAATTATGTGCACAAATAATTGTAGATACAAATTGTAGATTACAAATATAGAGGATGTGATAATATAATTGATAAAGTGAAATTTCTTGAAACTACAAATCATTAGATTTGATATTTTATTTTATGATTACATATGGAAAACTCATATTCTACATTTATTCTTACATTCTTAATATGAAAATAATTATATATAATATGTTAAATATTTTACACTCACACATTCACATATTACACATTTGTAATATTCAACTTGACAAGAGTTATAATTGTCTCTATTAATAAACATTTTTCATGCAGGTTATTCCCAAGTTCAAGGCAGTGCTTGTTAAATTCGATGTCGCATTTCCATATGGTGGCAAGCACGAACAATACGCGACCGTAGCTGCCGATACCAAAGATTCGCAGGATCTCCTGATAGCCACAGTGGGTGTGAAGGACTTTGGCAATAAGGATAATTCTGATCTGGCGCAACGTTACAACATTAAGAAAGATGACTTTCCAGTAGTTTTACTATTTATACAAGGCAAATCGGCACCAATCAGTTTCACTCCTGAGAGAGATTCCGATTTTACGGGCGAATACTTGAAGAGATTTATCAGATCTAGATCGAGAGTGTACTTGGGCCTACCAGGATGCGTACAACGGCTGGATAAGCTAGCCGAAGAATTTAAAGCTGCGGGAGAGCAGGACAGGCAGGTAAGAATTTAAAAAACCACAAGACGACTCGAGTATATTTTATTGGTGCTAAAATGCGTGCGGCTTTGTCATAAATGTATTTTTGAATTTGAAAATATTCAAGCAAAGATTAAAATAATTCCCCACTTCACACATTTACCATGTACCATCATATTATATTCCTCTATGAAACATGTTTATTATTTTTCCTAGGACATATTGAAGAAGGCAAGAATCTTTGAAGAAACTCTACCGGAAGAGCAACGAGAGGCAGCAAAAATTTATGTCAAGACTATGGAGAAGATCCTGGAGCGAGGAGATGTATTTGTACAAACGGAAGAAACGCGAGTACAGGGGCTTCTTTATAGAGGAAAATTGTCTGATCAAAAGAAGCGTACGATGGAAGAGAGACGAAACATCTTGCAATCTTTTTCAGCGAGGGATGAGCTATAGAGCTGTATTCAAATTATTAATTATCAGCCTAACAATAAGTAACCTAGCAACCAAATTTTAGTCCGAGTGTGTCGATTGATACGTTATACATATTTTCAAGTTCAAGATCAAGTTTTATAAAGTGGCTGTAGAAACAGGAACCGCGCATGTATTAAGATACACACTTTATTTTTTATTTAAAAGACACTACTATTACTTGAAAGATTATTTTGCATTCCTTGGTCCATTCCTCTGTAACGAAATATTTCTCGCTTGCTTTGTACTCTATGGGCAAACGCAAAATGCAACGTGATTCACTATTTCATGCAATTAGTATTTATTTTTTCTTCTGTACAGAAAATACAGATGAATATAAAGTAAAAATAGGCAATAAATATTGAAAATATATAATTCTCATATCCAAGACTATCTGTCCGTTTGTCAAATCACTCAAATCAGTCATTTAATATTTATATTTATTGCTTGTGTATCTGAAATTGAGTCTCGTTGGAAGCCGAGCCAGCCTCCGTCCTTTCCGACTCACGACATATTTGATCCATTGACAATGACCATTAAATAAAAATCATTCAATTGTTCAATTCGTTTAATCTCTTTTGATTTATAGTCACATAATTTAGACGTTCATGCAAAATCTCAAATTTATGGATCTAATAGATAAGCAAGAAATGTGTTAAGTTAATTTAGTATTATATGTATTACATAAAGCATATAAAATAGCAGTAGACAATTTAAAAGAATGATTAAAAATATTCTCTAAGAAAATATAAGATTGCCAGGTTGTGGATAAGTAAGATGACACATCATAAAAAAAAGTAGACAAGTGGATCAATTTTATATTACATACTCTTTCAATATATAATATTCATTCTTTTTAAGGTAACGCGTAATTACTATCAAAAAAAACATGTGATATAATATGCATAAACGAATCATCTTTGTGAAATAATGAATAAATAAAATACGGAGAGCTTTCTGTTCGTACAATTGTCGTTGTATTTATTCGTTTCTCGACAGAGTCAATATACATTCCCTCACATACATTCCTTATGTAACTTTATATGAATTTAGTCTCAATTCTAAATTTGAAAAATTACAGATAGTACGTTTATATACCTAAATACGGTTTTGTCACTTGGAAATTTAATAAGCTTTTCCACACAGTACTATTGCTAAAAATGCTATACATCTACATATATTCAAATAATGAAACAATGGTATGTAATATATATCTGCGCACACAATGTTAGAATGGATGAATTCTTTTGATGTGAAACTCTATGTTAAACACATACATACATACATACATACATACAACACACATACATACGTTCGTGTCATTGAGATAATTATTACTTTTCGTGCCCTTCATTTATCACTTTTAACTTTGTGATTTCGTTGATTAATTCATCTTCATTCGTTACTATTTCTTTCTCAATATCCTTTTGTTGAGAAATTGCGTCACAATTTTCAGTTCGCTTGAATGATTTAGTTTGATCTTCGTTATCAGTACTTTCGCTTACATAACTTACATCGCTGCTGGATTCGCTGTCACTTTCAACACGCTTTTGTTCCGAATTGTTTTTACCAGCATAAATCTCACAATCAGATCCTACAATCTTCTGAGCTTTTTCAAACGCCTCCTTCCACAGCGATGCATCTATCATAAGCAAGTGAAATAATGCATAAACATATGATTCTACAATATTATTGCATACAATAATGGTAATGATGCTTTACAACACATACACAAAATATGCGCAAGCTTATAATTTGATGTAACCGTTTAGAACTTACTTTCAGCATTTGCGAAACGTATCGCAAATAATTCTGCCTTGAGTTGTTCGTCAGCATAATCAGCAAGTACACTCCAAACCCATGCTCTATCACTGCCACAATTTGGTTTCAATTCCATCCATGGAGTGACAAAATGATTTGCACAGATCTTAAGAGTTTTGTCTCTGCGCATCACCACTCGAACTGTATTTTTTGTCTTGTGTTTTAGTAGTTTGACCTCTCCTGTGCCACGTTCCTTCCATTCTGCAGGATTGCTCGACGTATCATAACGGTACAACTTTGCCCGTCTGGAAATCATAGAAAAAAAATTCATGTACATTGTCTTGATCAATCTTGATTAAATCAATGATTGAAATCAAAATCCTTAATAAATGTTATTCAGCATTAATTACTTACAGCTTTAACATCTCTGTTTCGTCTTCTTCATTGGTAGCTAGTTCAATCAAGGGTAATGAAATTATAGGTTCAAAATGGACATCAAAATGAATGTTTTCAGTATTCTCTTCATCATTATCTTGAGACTCACAGTTGGCCTCTTTTACGTCAACATGATCACCATTTAGCTTAAAAACAAAAAGTAATGCTTTTATGTTTATTCAAAATAGTCCAACTTCAGAATGCTTACAATTAAAAAAAAAATGTCAAATTTTAATTGAAATCTAATAATAAAAATATATTAAGCCTACTGTTTGCGTTGCTTGCACTTTTTTGCACTGAATCGCTTCGCTTTCTCTCTCTCTCTCTCTCTCTCTCTTCAACGCGCTTTAATATAATTTATTTCGTTTAAAGTGCAAAAATTTTCAGGCAACGCAAACAAGCCTTTAAAGATAGATTAATTAGTTTTCGTTTATTTCTAAATATATACAAGAGAGAAAAATCGTAAGAAAATTCAGATTAAAGTAAATGTTATCTATATGTCATCGAAGAAAACGCACAATATTTATCTTGGATGCATTTACGTTTATAAAAATAATACGCAACATAATCCATTGTCCACGATATAATCTTGTACATTCGTAATTAATCGTGACGATCTGTATATTAATTTGGATAAAAAACGTGAAAGAAAAGGAATTTTGTCAAGATATATGTATGTATGTACGTACCACGTTCTCCGGCATCTTTTATTCTTTTATCGACGTTGGCTAGACGATGCTACAAAATGTTATATAGAAATTTACACAATCGCCGACAATTGCGTATGATCGTACAGTACAGATGATAACCGTTCGCGTTCGGTGGCTACTGACTGGCTATTGTCGATGTCGGCGTGACTGATTGATTTCGACAATCGATTTACATATATCGATGTCTTCATTCCAAAGTCACATCGAGAAATCGAACATATACATTTCCCCTATTTGAAGGGTGCATTTGGACAATTTCCACTATTCCCAGTATTTTCACCCAAGTGTCACCCAGATCATATTATTTTTTCCTTGTTGTGTTGTAACTGAATGTTAAACAAGCTGGGGATAAAATGATACATTTGAGGAGCACTTGAACGAGCACACCTCAAGATTTGTCCATTAGACGAGTGGCGATTGGCGATCAGTGGCGATGCGCATGTCGAGATTGTCGAATCAGTCGAGTGTATTCGAGAGATCGAGATATATTTGTTGGCTTGTCGCAGTGTCGCAACTGCTTCAAGTCCCTAAAAATTTTGTACTTAAAAAGAGATAAATTTATATTCTGGCATTGTAGAGAGAGAGAGAGAGAGAGAGAGAAGACTCCCCGAGTGCAAAAAGTGCAAGCAACGCGAACAGACCTTGTGTCTCTCGGCGATATCGCGTGATATCGAGGAAGCGAGTCAAGCCCAAGCGAGTAGACACTAGACAGTAGGCACAGCACAGGGGAGCGACAAAGTACGACAGAGGTGGTGTGGTACAGAGTGGTGCGGTGCGGTGCGGTGCGGAGCAGAGTGTTGCGGAGCGGTGAGGAGAGGAAAGGCGAGGCGAGGCGAAAGGGAGTGGAGTGCGCGGCGCGGCGCGGTTATCCGGACGGCCATTGCGAGTAACTTGTACGAAGCCGCGAGCGCGATTCCGTGTTGTGCGGCACACAAGCGAAAAATTTCGGTGGACCGACCATCATCTCTGCAGTAAGGTGCCCTGTGTCAAGTTCGGGACGCGTACGAGACTCCGGCCCGATGGCTGAGACCGACAAATTGAACATCGACAACATCATTGCTCGGCTCTTGGAAGGTAAAACTGGTCGATCGCTGTACGCTGGTCGGGACGAAGAGAAGGGGGGAGAGGGGGTGGTGGTGCTGGCGGCGATGCAGCGCGGCGAGCATCGCTCGCACGGCTCGCCGCCCGTCATCTCCGTTACCCCCCGCGCGTTTCCTTCATGCCCGCAATTTTCCTCGCTACTCTCGGACATGCCACGCCACGACGATGCCCGCCCTGACCCGGTCTCTCTTGCTCACTCTCTTCCCCTCTCCCTCCCTCTTCTCCCTCCTATCCCTCTATCTCACCACATACACACGCACACACACACTCAAGGGCACATCGAAACGCCATCCCAACTATTAACCATTATCTCCCGTTCCCGTCGTCGTCGTTACGCAATGTCCTCGAAAACGATGAACGCGTTCCAATCGACTCTCGTCACCGAATAGCACGCGCGTTAGTTTGTTTACACAAAAACGCGCGTTTGACAACCGCGAATACGCGTCTCGCTGCGGTTCTGGACCAAGTCCGTTCGGTGAAATGTTTAGCCTCGCCAAGAGAGTCTTTTATTTAGGAGAGCACTGTACTGTCTTACCCTTACCCATACCCAAGCCATTTTGTTTTCGCATTAATGTTACTTTAAATATTAGAAAAGTAACCACTACAAGCATGAACAAGTATTGAATTGATAAGGCAGACGTTTTCTTCCAAAATATGATTCTCTTATTTATAAGTACAATGTTACATTATCCTTTCGAATAACTCATTCGTTCTTAAATGCCCAACTCTGAATTTTTTGCAGCTATACATAGAATATCAGAATATACAGATTGATGCAAAATTGATGAGAGATTTAGCATTAGACGATATATATTTCACAGAATATCTTACAATAAGATTGTTTAGCTCTAGTTTACATGTAGTATACATTTTTGAAAAAGAAATAATAAAGGTGATGAAATAAATTAATTATTATTTTAGACAGCATTTGCATTGTTATAATAACATAAGTATTGGCTAAAGAAAGATGTTTGGTGTCAATGTACTCTTTCTCTATATTATCCTATTATTTTTCAATATATTTTAATAATTATATTAGAAATCGACGACGATATCAAATTTATGATACTTCTAACGTAACGATTTTTCACGTTACTTCATATTACCATCACAAAAACATTATTTTTCCATCGTTGTTTAGTACGAGGAGCAAGACCAGGCAAAAATGTTCAGCTGACGGAAGTGGAGATTAGAGGACTGTGTCTGAAATCACGTGAAATTTTTCTATCACAACCCATCCTGTTAGAACTCGAAGCACCATTGAAAATATGTGGTAAGTAAATAAATATGCATTAACCTGGATTAAACTGAGATTCCGAGAAAAATTACATGTATAATAATATAATTTCGCTAACATTTAGTAATATTGAATTATTTAAAGATCCCGTATAATTTTTTTTCATAAGGTGATATACATGGACAATACTACGATTTGTTGCGATTGTTCGAATATGGCGGTTTTCCTCCCGAAAGCAACTACCTTTTCTTAGGAGATTACGTTGATAGAGGGAAACAATCATTGGAGACTATCTGTCTCCTTCTTGCCTATAAGATCAAGTATCCAGAAAATTTTTTCTTGTTGAGAGGAAATCATGAATGCGCGTCCATTAATAGGATATATGGATTTTATGATGAATGTAAGTATATATCCCATCAGAGAGGAATAATATTTCTCGTGATATTCTTTTTTCAATTGTTGGATGGGTAGAGCTTACTTGTTCTATTCCTACTAATACAATTGTATTTTAGGTAAACGTCGTTACAATATTAAACTGTGGAAAACATTTACCGATTGCTTCAATTGCCTACCTGTTGCTGCGATAGTAGATGAAAAGATATTTTGCTGCCATGGAGGCTTGAGTCCGGATCTGCAAAGCATGGAGCAGATCAGACGTATCATGCGACCGACGGATGTACCTGATCAGGGATTGCTCTGTGATTTATTGTGGTCCGATCCCGATAAAGACACTATGGGTTGGGGCGAAAACGATCGTGGTGTATCGTTCACTTTCGGCGCAGAAGTCGTTGCCAAGTTTTTACACAAACATGACTTTGATCTTATATGTCGTGCGCATCAGGTAAACATTTTTAACATATTATTTTATATTTTATATACTTTGATTAATTTTCATGACATTTTTCAAGTATTATATCTTGAAATTGAATACTTATTCAGGTGGTGGAAGATGGTTATGAATTTTTTGCCAAACGGCAATTAGTGACACTGTTCTCGGCTCCGAACTACTGCGGCGAGTTTGACAATGCAGGTGCCATGATGTCAGTGGACGAGACTCTCATGTGCAGTTTCCAAATTTTGAAACCGGCCGATAAGAGGAAATTTACTTACGGTGGTCTGAATGCTGGACGGCCTGTGACGCCACCGCGGGGTGCAAACAACAAAAATAAGAAGAAGTGAAGTTCTTAGATTTATCTTTTCGAATGCTTAGGATCTTACAACTGCTACCGCCCGACCCAACATCTATCAAGACATTAAAAAAAAACCTTGTAAAAGGAGGCAGACAGAGAAGAGAGAGAGAGAGAGAGAGAGAGATGAGTTATAATAATAATTATTATTATAATTATATATTATTATTATTATTTTTGATTGACTACGAAGCCTGTGGAAATAATTACAGTCAGAAATACATCTATATCGGAAAATCCGGAGGGGCGTTGCTTTTCACAGAGTTTATCAAAAGTAGTAAGTGATAGTGCGTATGTTGTAGCTAAATGTGTTATCGTATAAAACAAAATAGTAGTGGTAAAACAATTGATCAATCATAAGATTAGGAAGAATTTTACGTGATTTCCGTGACATTCTTAACAATTGAAAAATAAGAAGTAGAGAGAAGAACCAGGCACTTTCATTGTAATTCGTATTTCCTATTCGTCATTCGTAGCATCTTTTAGCTTATTCATCATTTGCATTTACATTCATCGAGTATAGCAAATATCTGATTACTCTAGGAAAGATATGACCTTTTTTGATCACTTTATGCCGTGAGAAAAATATGATAATTAGTAATCAGTCATACGCATACATACAAACACTCACTGACTCACACTGACGCACACACATAGCGCTCTCGTTTCATTATGTAAGTATACTGTTAATGAAGATATCGATACAAATAATGAACTAGCGATCATCTAGAGACTTAATTCCCTGAAGTATAATAGGTATTTATAGCTTGATACTTCTGTAAGTTGCACAAATTTGTAAACGACATCTATTACGTCATACCTACTTTTATAAATATACATTTATATGTGTGTGTGAATTGTGAAATACAAAGAGAGAGAGAGAGAGAGATAGACGAGAGATTTTGTTTTAAGAGCAAGTGTCGAAGCGTTAACGAATTACTAATATTCACATTATACACATATTGTCTCGCGACAAACGAGAATATTTATATTGCAGTTATATGGTGGCAAGGCTTCTCTGGATTAATTTCAATGATGCTACAATATATAAACGTGGAAAGATAATAATCATGTGATTAATAAATAAATGAGCACACGCGAACGCGCGTCGTATAGCGATTGATGTCACTAATGTCATTGATGATAGTCGATTCTAATTTTCGAAATAATACGAAAAGGGAGAAGCCTTTTGGGGTCGGGAGATTTTCCATCTCTCGCTCGAGACAGTCCTGTTAACAGGACATATTACTATTGTTAACATCATTTTCCTTCTTCTTCCCTCCCCCCCCCCCCCCTTCTTCGTTTCCCTGCCATTTATTCAGCTACTCATTTTATTCAGTTCATCCTAATCCTCAACGATCCTATTAACCAATGCACAGATTCATCCTCGATATTATGGAAGAAAACGCGATAGCTACGAGAAACTACGACGTGAGGATCTTATTACGGGGATCTTGAGACCAATCACATTTAGCTTCCTTTCTTCATACTTGTACATTCATTACTTTTTTATAAATAAAATTCACATAAAAACATCCATCATATTTCTTCAGTCGATGTAGAGCATCCATCATCCTGACGCGCAACAACAGACGATCTTGTATGCACTACTCGATCGAGTTTTATTCGTTCCAAAATCTATCCTTAGAGCGAGTGACTTTACATACGACATGTCGCTCTCTCAATTTCGTTCTATCACGAATATCTCGTACATATATGTATCGAACGCAAAACAGGTACTATGGATTTATAATATCTATATAACACTACACGTACGTAGACATACCAACACACGCTCGTGACATTCGTTTATTTTTTACATCTGTACGTGTTTCCGCTCGTCGCGAAGATATACATTTATGTATACATACATATATGTATAATGAATAATATAATGAATAATATAATGAAGATGTAATTCCAAGTTTGCTATTAATCTCGCTACATTTTTAATTGGACACGATCGTTCCGGCAGATGTAACTTTACCTATGTCACATTCAGAGAGACGTGTATATGTACAAAAGGGCTAAATCGATAACACCAATATCATATTATCTCATCTTATTAAGCTTCTTGCAATGCATTTTCGTTATCGTTTGTATAATTGAACCAGAGAGTTCAATTTAAGTACGCCGCGGTGAACAATATTAAGACCATTGATCAGCAAGTAAAATGTCTAGTTGCGTAATATTTTTTTTAAGTCTGTTGAAATCTTTCGGAAGAAGTGAGGAGAGAGCCTAGGGAAGAGAATAAGAAAAGAAAAAAGAAAATTAAGATATTGAAACTGCAATTAAAATAATCGGATACAATTACAATCGATACATGTGCGAATTACCTATATAGCTTGTTCAATTTTCTGATATTCAAAGCCTGTATAAAAAAAGCTAGTATACAATATCAATTGTAGCTCTTGACCCACGCGAGATGTATCATAGATACAAATCGTAAATCTAGCCAAAAATAAAATAACAAGCCGGCCAAAGATTTTCGACTTATTTACCTTTCTAATTAACCTTATACCTTCATAATTAACAATTATTCTACTTGTCGATTCTAATCGCAGTCTCGTGTAAGTGCATTATTAACAGTTATGTATAATATAATATATAAATATAATATACAATATAAATAGTATTGTATTTATTAATAATTATATCAAGTGGAGAATCGATACCGCCGCATCAGGAAGACCAAAAGAAAAGTACACACTGTTCATGCTCGAACGAAATTGTTTTTTTCTTACCGAGGTACATACGTCGGTACTAACAATAAATGTCGCGAGATGCGAAACGAGATGCCAAAAGTGTTGCGAGAGGGAGAAGCACGTCACGACGCGGGTGATCTAATTGTAAGAGCAGATTAGTCAAAGTCGCGAGGATTGCGCAAACCAATGCAAACTCCGCGAGATGCAAGATGCGAAATGAAAATGGGAAGAAACTTAAATGATACGCCTTTACGCGCTGCTTCACGCGAGAAAAAAAGGAGAGTAGATGGAGGAGAATGAATTCAAATTTATTTTCTGCAAAATACATATAAGTAAAACTAATTTTAAAAGAAATCGATAAGCATCCATCTCGCGAATCTCGTATAATCTTTATTTTTTGAGTAATCAGCGAAAATTTTCAAGATTTTCAATGTTTTTCTTTTCCCGATAATATACATTTTTGTTTTTTACGAAAAATTGTACGATTCTTCTCTTTCGGAACAACATTCATCACATAACACTATAAATAAACTGCAAATTTCACTGATGACATTGACAAACATTTATAGTAATTTTTAATTCCGTGAGAGAGATGAGAAACTCTATTCTACGCGAAGAAATAACGATTTAATTCGATTCTCTCATTTGCTTCATTATATATACACGCGCGCGCATGTGTATAATGCGTGTATGTGTATTACGATATTTAAAGTTTCAATTCGTCAATTTGTTCAAAATGCCAAGATCAAGAGATCAATAAAAAAGTATTTTTTCTTTCGTGCATATATTGTCAATGATTGGTCAATCTAAATGAAATTTTGCGATGGAATGAAAGAACGATCTGACAGGAACTAAAAACATCTTTCGTTTTCGAATAATGTATATGTTCGTATAACTATATTAAACTTTAATATATTGTATTTAATAGAATACAGAATTTTGTGAATGTTAAAGTGAGTCACGAGCAAACATCATGTAGATCTATAAATGAAAAGTTACAGTATAATTATATTTCATTCGGCACTATAACAATTGTACGTATAGTATATTATTAAATAACTCTGTGAAAAGAAAAGAATTTGTGATTAAATTGAAGGATTCGGAACCTCAGTTTAGCTCTTTTTGAATCCTGCCCTCTCTCTCCCAATTTTTTTAAGTTTGTTTGACACAAGAAAAAAATATTCTTCAATTAAATTTTTTCATATAAAATTCATCATTTTTTATTTTTCCTTCCTTCCTTCCTTCCTTCCTTCCTAATTCCCAATTGCACCTTCGATAACGAACCATCTTGTATGTATAAAGTGCTACATATAATATATAAAATAGAAATATTTATTCTCGGGTGACAAGATAGAAAAGTCCATTCCTGAGTCCATTGCACTTACCCCTGACATTTCTGGCTTGTCGAGATGACTCGAGACCGAGGCTCCGCCTTCTAGCGTCGGAGAAGAGGGCAGCATCCCATTGCGGTCCAGCAGCACCGGTAGCGTGGGTGCCTGTGTAGGAGGATCTTCGAAGAAGCCCTCCTCCCTTATACGTTTCTCTCGTTTCATCCTTTCTGTTCCAAACGCAAACGGAGCAGAGAGAGAGAGAGATGGAGCGAGGGAACGAGAGTTGTCTGCTCGGAGGGAGAGAAAGAATGATGTCGCGATGATAAGCTGCGGGGTAGTCGCCTCGGGCGAGTTCTTTCCGATTCATCCAAGATTCGAGAAGCGCGCGCGCGCGCGCGCGCGAGAGGCGCAGCTTTAAACGTCCTTGTCAACGTCCGGACACGGAGGTGAGGACAAGTCCTGTTCACGGCAGAGCGAACGATCTTCGTCTCGACGATGCCGAGACATCGGGCATTCGTCGGGCACTCGGTCGAGATCGGAACGCCGGTGTCGCGGTGCCCGTTGAAATCACGGTCGGATCTTCTTTCAATGAGGAGCCGCGAGAGATGCTGAAGAAATTCGCGCTTGTTTCGTATTACGTTGTCGACGACATTAATAACGAGATCGGAAAGAACGGGAAAACGGGGGAGAGACTTTCCTGATGAAAGCCCGCTTTCGAAAGCGGATTACGCGAGATTACGAGATACCGACATGCGGCGAACGATCATACCTACGATCGACCCACGCATCCACGATCTACAATCGCGATTATTCGGACAATAATTTTGACAGTAAAGTGCGCGTCTTCCAGAAATCGCGCACCAAGAAATCATAATATTGTACGTGTACACACCTTCGAGTGGAGATCGATCGATGTATCAAGGATACTATGACAATGAAAATAATCCGCGAATGTGAATGGTGTCGTCTTGCGTTATTAAATCTTTCGTTACGTTGGAAATGTCGAGGGATCGTGCACTACAAGGCACATCAAGTTGAATCAATTCAAGTAAATTTCGCAACATGGATTACGGATATAATCCACGTGGATAATTCATACCTTTTCGTCACGTAATTGATACGATAATAATTGACATCGCTAATTTGACGATGCAATCGCAACACGAGCAACGACGCGAAATCGCCGCCGATTGCTGCTATCAGCAATGGCCAGCGCATTATCACCATCATCATCATCAGCAGCAGCAGCAGCAGCAACAGCAGCAGCAGCAGCAGCAGCAGCATCACCACCACCACTATCACCACCACCACCAACACTATCAGCATCAGCATCAGCATCTGCCAGCTGTACCATCGCCGATGCAACAAATGGAAGGTGAATAATACGTTTTAGCTTTTTTTTAAAGATGCATGTAACTTTTCGATCAAACGCTAGAAAAAAATTTTTATTTAGGTATATTTTTCCGAAATATTTCGATTTATTAGAAGATTATGCCATTCTGCCACTACCTATACATATACGTGGAATATTTGTCACCGCGACGCGATCAAAAGCGCGGCCGTATCTACATATTATATCTACTGCACTACAATTAAAGAGGATTGCTTTTCTTTTTTATTGCATTCTGTACATACACTGCAGTATTTGTTAGTATATTCTTTTTTCTTTTTTTTAGCACAAACATGACAATGTCATATCGAACATTTTTTTCGCGATCGTTGATCATTCGATTACCCATTTCTAAATTACTTTCAAGTTTATAACTTGAAAGTTGACGAAAGTTAATACGTGTCATGTGCGAAACGATAAAGTAATTCATAATGTAAAATAACAAAGTATTTAACAAAAATATATACCATTACGAGCAGAAGCCGATTGGCTTTAATGATTTTTTAGATGTTGTATTATGCTGAGCGATACGTTAAGCATACTTGATAAATCTAAATTATAGCAAATTCAGTTGGATACACTAGTGCGCACTTAGAGCACATTAAAATTGTTGTACACAAATCAACGCAAATATGTATGTTCTTATAATAGTACCTTATTATTTTATTTGATAAAATATTTATTCAGCATATTTTATTATTCGAAATATTACATTTTTACATTGAGATTAGGACAGTGTACAGTGCAGGCATTAATGTGCATTAACAATGAGTATACGCACTATATATGCGTCCAATCGAATTTACTATTAGTCAATTTACTAATCAACTGCAATTTTTTGCAGTTTCCTCGTAAAGCGACGACGTAAAGCTAACGAAATAACTGTGATATACACGGGCACATTTTATATACATATAAAATAAAACATGCGTCGGCGCGTCTTCGCGTAATCGAGAGATATAAGCGCCGAATCTATCTATCTGTTGAATCGTTTTCTATCGTCTTCTATTTTTCCAGCCTGTTTGCAAAGCGCCGGAAGAGTAAAAAGATCTCGCAGTCCCAATCATCCGATAAAAGCCATTTTGCCAATTCACTCGACGAATTCGGCGAATTCGATTTCCCCTGCAACTGTCACAATGGAATCGCGCAACGACAGCAACAACAACAATAGTCATCACAGTGACCATCATCCGAGTGAGGACGGTGGATCCTCCGCCGAAGAATCGGCTGTGAAACGGCCGCTTCATTCGGCATTACTCGGTGCAGGCGCCGCTCTGGAGGCAAAGCCGCTCTGGGAGGAATTCCATCAGCTGGGCACCGAGATGATCGTTACGAAAGCCGGACGAAGAATGTTCCCCACGTTTCAGGTGAGGATCATGATACGACGTGTGATACGTGATTGTTAAACAGACAAATTGGCCAGAAACGAAAATGCAGTCTCATGTCGCGAATGTCAAGCGCGAATGAAATGATGAATTTTAATGATCGGCAGTGTCGATTGTTCGGTTTGGAGCCCAACACGGAGTATCTGATGGTGATGGATTTTGTCCCGTGTGATGACAAGAGATACCGATACGCTTTCCACAGCAGCGCCTGGGTCGTGGCGGGTCGAGCCGATCCCGTATCACCCCCCAGGATCCACGTGCATCCCGATAGTCCTGCGAGTGGCGCTCATTGGATGAAGCAGCCAATTTCCTTCGACAAGTTAAAACTGACCAACAATCAGCTTGACGATAACGGACACGTGAGTCAACTTTTATCAACTTTTTGTCGAATTATTCGCAATAATTTATACCATCACTGGTGATATGATGCTACTATAATATAGCGATTATATCTAGATTCTAGAGAATTATGTATATTTCGTGACAACACTCACGCGTTATCGTATCAAACAGACGTTTTATATCGATGTTTCACATCAATGTGCTTTGATTTTATATAGCATGCATCCATCTCATCAATTAAATTATTTTTTATTTTCTCTCGACATTTATTTGAAATGTTGCAGAATTCAATTATAATACTAATATCATTTTACCTTCATCTGCAAAAATTAAAATATTATAAAACATTTAAAACGAATAATTTCAAATCAAGCCATTCCTTTTTTTTCTTTAACATCAAATATCGATATTTTTAGAATCAGAAATAATAAAAAATACAAAGTGGCATAAATTCTCTCTCTCTCTCTCTCTCTCTTTCTCTCGCCTCGATGTATCCTCTTCAATCGAATTTTTATTCGATGTCTTTGTATCATCATTTCGTAAAACGCATCTATATAATAAAGTAGAATGAAAGATGCGAAGGTTTCCACATGTTTGTCGTTTACGCACGAGTTCGTCTTAATTGACCTGAGATACGAGTCTGTCGCGCTCACGAAAAATTACAGAGAGAAACGATGCGGCACGACGTGGCGTTTTCATGAGGATTCTTCACCGTTTAAAAGATGCCGCTTATAGATTAACGTCAAGTATCTCACTGACTGTGAGATTTCCTTTCTTTCCTACAAAGAAATATTCGTCGCGTGTTGGTTGTCTTGAAATAATTAATGATACAAACATAATTGATTTGATGGCTGTTAAAAACGGCTGTTTAAAATGCTATGGTGAAAATATTAAAAAATATATTCAAAAATTATATACTCATGAAAGAACCTTTAAAGATTCAATTTAACTTTTAATATTAATTTTTATACATAATTTGCTTCCTTATACAAATCTCCAGATAAGACGCAACGATACTAAACATATGCATTAAGCTTTTTCTCTATTTTTTTATCTTCTCTCTCTCTCTCTCTCTCTCTCTCTCTCTCTTATATTTTGTAATATTTTTTTAAATGTTTAATTTAATCTTTAATTTTTTTTTACAAAAGTTGAATTTTTGTTACGTCGCTTACAATGTAAATGCTTTATTCTCTCAAATTCAAGAAAATTAGGAAATAAATTATAACAGCAAGTATAACCAAATAAAATGAATTTAAAGTTTAATGCTTTCATATGGTTTTCGCTCGAAATATTGTGTCTGCGACGTATTATTCTCGCCTTCCTGTCGCCGCGGATAGACGCGAGAGTGTGTGTAAAATAATGTAAACAGATGTAATGTAAACCGCGTGCGATTTATAGGCCCTGGGAAAGAGACTATGCCATGTAATGAGTATTATATCAAGAAAGAATTAGCATCGGTCAGCATATTTGCTTATTCTGACATGGTGCGACGTCGGTCTTGATTGCGAAATCTTTTTTGCAAGAGTGAGGCGTAATAACGAAATCTACTTTTCACGATAATTTCACGTCGCACGAAATATAAAGATTGAAACATAAAATCAACTTTGTAATAAATAATTCCTGTATAATAAGATATAATAAGAAATATCGATAACGAGAATTATCAAAATTGAAATAAAAGTATAGAATGAAAGATTAAATCTGATGTAATATTAGATTAGAAGGATTAACCATATATAAAACATTAATCTCTTAGCGCAAAGATCTTTTCTTCTTATTAAAGACTTTTGTACTTTTTTCTGACATTTATATATGACATATCTCTAATTAAGTGACACTTAAGTCTTCAATTCTCTCGCTATTTGTATAAAAAAAGGATCTATTTTTATCCTGTCTCTATCTATATATATGCATGTTTGATCGTACATAAATCGTCAAAACCTGGAAGAAAACATTGCTCGTGTTGAATTCGCGTTTCGATCTCTTGATCACGCAGCAGCGGTGCCACGTGATGCGTCTACCTGTGGCAAAGTCTACGGAGCCGAAAATAATTTCTCGCGAGCACATTGCACGTTCGTGCCAGAGCTCTATCAAGTCGACCGCGAACACGATCGCGAAACACTTTCTGCATCGCAATGTCGCGACATACCGATGAATGAAACGACGCGACATGCCGTAAGCACGCGTGCCGATCCACTTAAAAATTATAATTAAAATTTAGAAAGGGGTCAGGTCACTCGCATTCAAAACTGAATCCGACACAATAAGTATTTCCTGATGCGAGAAAAGGATACAACAAACATCGCCAAATGAGATTTCTATAATATACAATATCGAGTTTTGATCTTACAATCAATTAAGGTTGCACACGGTATATATAAATTAGTAAAATTAATTCTTGAATATTTTTCTTTCGGTCAAACATTGCACGATTAGATCTGTACAAATTATGATATGTAGCAAAATATTTACTCTTTTATGTTATTAGCAATATTGTTTCTTACGTTGCGCTTGTAGAACGTTAGGTATATCTTTTATATCCTTTAACAATGAGTGCTAAATTGTCAAAATGACTTCATCTAACAAGTAAAATTCTATGTGAGCTTGAAGTCGAGAGAAGAGATTATTCTTCCGATTCTTCTCAAATTATATACTTTTATAATTAAAGTAAACAAATTAGCTTATCGTATATGTGTGTCTCCCATCTGATTATTCGTAACCGAATATACACTCTACATATTCAGGCGTAATATTTATCGCGTTTCAAATTTATGCAATCGTAAAGGCTGACATCTATTCTCGAGACGTGATTTATTTTTCGACATTCGAAACATCCTCGGCTTCATGGAGAAGGAGGAAAGTTTAGAGTCTCCGCGCGCTCGCATTTCTCTCAAGAAACGTATCGCTCTTCTTTTGCAGGAGAGGATCTCTGACCCATGACGAGAGGTCGTTCTTTTTCTCGCGCTACACACAGAGTAGTTTGTTCCTTTAATTGCGCACCGAAAAATCTGGCACCAAGCCGCGTAAAAAATTGTAAAAACTCTTTGTAGGCGGGTCAGGAATGCTCGTCCCAATGCTCGTCCTTAATTGACGCATTCGCTATCACGAGACGCGCACATCTCCGGATATTTCGATATCACTTTAAATTGTACCTTAGATTTACCTTAGATTTCTCTCACACACACGCACACACACACATCTTCGAGAAGAAAGTACGCAAAGATAAATATGAAATAGAGATAAAATTCTTTAATTTTAGCATAATTATCGTGTTCGAGAGATAATATTTCCTAGAGATGACTGATGATGAGATCACAAATGTATGAACGGTGTTCCTCAGTGTTGGAGACTCTCTTTATTATTCAAGTACTGTTTAACTTGAAACTTGAATAAATTTTATATTCGAGCAAAATTACCACTTTTAATGTCAATATAAAAATGTTTAGATTTAAATATAAAAAATTGCAAAAATATTACGTCTAAATATTTATGGAAAAATTAATCCGAGATGCAAATCTGCAATTTCTGGATGAAAAAACGCAAGGTGACCTAAAATATACATATATCTGTGGAATGTACGAAGCGCAATGTTCAATATTCAATATTCAATAATGTGTTAAAGGAGAAATTATTGCAGCAAAAGTTAGATGGTTAAACGGAAACATTAGACAACGTTAGAGAATTAGACAAAACTATCGGTGAAAAGTTAACTCGCGGGAAACGGTGCGGTCTAATTTTCGGAGGCCACACACGCCTCTTTTCCTCTCGCGTAGCAAGTATACGCATACGTACGTTTGGACACACGCGTGCACATACGTAGGTATCTACCAACACATCACGAAGCATATGCATGTGTGTGAGTGCGCAAAGGAAAGGCCGAGGGTGTCGGATTGCGGGCCGGGGGTTAGTTTTTACATTAATTAGTCACCGAGTCTCTCGTAGCTGTCAAACATTGCGACCGCCCCCCTGTGGCGCTCCTTCCTTCCACCGAATACGAGCTTCACGTGTTCCCATTTCTCTTCTTTTTCTCTTGTATATCTTTCCTTTTTTCTCGGTTAGTTCCTCGAGTACGAAGGGAACTTTACCAATTTGTATGCTTCCTATCGATCGAGCTGCGCGTGAAAGCGTTTGTCACAATATATTTGTAACATATGTACCTACATACTCCGTCTTTTCGTGCAGTACGATCGACCTTGTGATCTATACTTTTACGAAATTAAAAAGAAAAAAAAACGTTTTAAATTTGCAAACTTTACAGATATTTCGCGTTTGACAATTTAAGAGAGAGAAAGAATTAAATTCAACCTCCTAGCTCCTTTTTTCTTCTTCTATTTTAAGTTAAGTCGAATCATTTATCAAAATGAATGTCGATCATGAAACTTTACATCGCTTTATTTGGCGTTTACTCAATCGATCTTAAAAATGATATTCCGTCTGCCTAATTCTTTCGAAACTTTAAACTGCATGTTCGTATAAGAAGGAAGAAAGTTGATTACTTTGTATATTCGTGCCCGAGAATGCTGGAGAATCGCTCTATAATAGATATCTCTATAGATTCTGTATGCGTTAAAAACACTCGATAGTACTGGTCTCCTGAGCGCATTTTGCACATATGTCGAGACCTTTGATCTTTTCGCGTTGCAGATTATCCTGAACTCGATGCACCGTTATCAGCCGCGCTGCCACGTGGTGGTCGCTCCCTCGCCACCGGGCTCGGCGCCGGATCCCCGCACGGAAAACTTCAAGACGTTTTCCTTCCCGGAAACTAGGTTCACCGCGGTCACCGCGTACCAAAATCATCGGATAACGCAGCTCAAGATCGCCAGTAACCCGTTCGCCAAGGGCTTCCGGGATTGCGAGTCGGACGAGTGCGACGGCGTGGCGGCCGTCGCGGTCGGCGGGATGTCAAATCCCGCCAAAAGGCCCGCCACGGGAGCCGCGAGTGGCGCGGGTGCCATTCTCCCTGCATCTGCAGGTTACAACGCGATGCCGATTCCGGGTGCATCGATGCATCAGATTCCGGGTGTATCTGCCACATCTCAGGAGCACCATCAGTTCTACGGTGCAACGGGCGGTGCAGGTAGCCATTGGACGCATTACTCGAGTCATCATGGACAATCGTCAGCGCATACGGTCAACGCGGTCCATTATCCGCAGCATGCGCATTCGAGCGCGTCTCTCTACGGGCCACGATAACCGCGTAGATTCGCTATTCGCTATTCGCGATTCGTGCAGCGACCGATTCTCTCTCATCTTATTTATAATGACTTTGTCGTTACATCCGTCTTTGTTACATTCGAAAAATACTGGAAAAACAGTTACCAAAAGATATATCCGTATCATTCGCGGCCGACTTTTTCTTACAAGTTTATATAAAAAGAATCAATTCGCATAAAATGTCATGATTTCAGGATTTCAATTAAAAGATGACCATTTTTACGCGCACGCGTGTACGTATATCTATGTATGTTATGTGTTTTGGAGTAATTTTGCGTGTAACGACAATTTTCGATTTAAGCTTATTTAATTTAACAGATAATGAGAGTGAGGATATAGTTTATAAATGATAAATCATTATATTTTTACGCGTATATATATAGTCTCGTTACTCGATTTGCTGAGTTACTCAATGATGTAACCTGTAACTTGTATCAAGGATTGTGCCAATATCTGATCGTGAGTTAAATTATGAATAATTAGCTAGACGATACGCGCGCATATACCGTTGATGACATCAACATACTTTTACAAAGTGCTAACGTGCGTCTGCACGCGATATTAAAATTATCAATAAATTAAAGACAATTACGAAACACGCATACAATCGATAACCCAAACTTCTTATTTGCGAATCAATTTTGATATTAATTTCCGTGTAAATCTGTGTGATCGTTTGAATTAATTTGCGCGTAAGAAAAGAATCGAGACTGATCGATGTAACTGGTAAAGTTGCGGAAGATCGTGGGGGGAAGTAAGTGCCTTTTGTAGGAGCAAAGTGCGTCTATTTATACTGAGTGTCTCAAATGCCGAACGAGCCTAAAACGTTCTCGAGCCAGGACGGGAAAGTAAACGCGCCATGACACTTGGTGAGAGTAACGTGGTTACTAAGTGCCTTAATAAATTATGCCGCCCGGCTATCGTACCATTGTGCCTTTAACTTTTTAAGAGTTCTCCTTCAGCATATGCGATAGCAGCGGAGGGACATTTTATGGCCAAACGAAGAATAAACGTATACGGTTGAATAAGGCAAACTATGCACAATTTATTTCTTCTGAACAAAACTCCTTTTTCCTACGAAATCGAATGTACGATTCGTGACGCGCGGGCGAAAAATTTTTATTCTTTACAACAAAATATATTATTATTTAAAAATATATTAATGATAAAAATATGTGCAAATGTAATACTCGACACACACACACACACACACACACACACACACACACACACACACATACACACACATATATATATATATATATGTATATACAGAATGGTCCATTTATAATGAACAATTAATATCACGAAAATATGGAAAATACGGAAAATTGTTTCAGACAAAAATTCTACGGTTTGAAGAGACAAATATTGATAAAATCAATTTTTCAAAGTCATATAAAGGCGCTGCTTTTAAATACATTTTATAATTTTTTTACATAATTGTACCTTAATACTTTTATGCATAGAATAATCAATTGGTTTAAAGAAAACACGCAGTTACTTTTCAAAATAAATATATAGTTGCATATTACAAATTGCATTTCTTTTTTAAAGCAATTGCGTGTTTTCTTTACACCAATCGATTCATCTCATTATTCTGCGCACAAAAGTATTAAATTATTAAGAAATTAATAGTTTGAGATATTTCATATTTTATATCGAAATAAGGCGTATAATAAAGTATAAAATATCTCGTAAAGTATAAGATCTTTCGATAACTTTATCTTAATACTTTTATATACAGAATTCGAGGGAATCATGTTATGTAAAAAATTATATAATTTAATTTAAAAAAAGCAATGATCTTCATATGACTTTGAAAAATTTATTTTATCAATATCTGTTTCCCTTCAAACCGTATAACTTTTGTCTTTTGAAACAATTTTCCATGTTTTCTATGTCACTTTTCGAGATATTTATATTTTTCATTATAAATCGATCTGCACATATATGTATAAAATATTTTTCGATATACATAATGTATAAAAACGACGTTCAAAACGACTTATTGTTAGTGAAGATTTATTTATTATTTATTATTTTGATTTAAAAAAAAGTATTTCTACGTAAAAGTCGTCAGACTTTTCAGAATTTGGAATATCAACCGTCGCATTCGCTAAAATTAATTAGCAATTAAAGCCAACAATGATACGTTTGTCAACCATCATGCGAATCATGATTTGACACCGCAACTGTCGGAAATGACGAGCAAGCGGCAACGAAGCGAGATGGAAAGGAACCCGAGCGTCTGAAGCCTCCGTCAGTCTCATGGAACGACGGACGAGACCGACTCGACGTTCGCCGTGATTGATGGCTGCGCGAGGAACAACGCTGCAGTGTAAACATATTACAGGCGTATGCTTAATGATCATCGGTGCCATGGCTACATTCTCCCGGTTTAGCTAAACGTTTTGCACTCGTCCGTATTTTCAAAAATGTCCCCGCCTCTGACTAAAGGAGAAAAATGGTGCAATGAAACGGGATGTTGTACGTATAAGCATCCCGTAAGCGTAAGCACGCGATCTATTATATATTATCGAAAATTAAACTATATGTCTATCAATTTTCTTTTGTGTAAGAAATCATACTATAATTCGCAGGATATGATTATTATTATTATTATTAAGAAGATATCAATAAATAAAGAGAAGGCATGCTTTTAGAAAAATTTGTCTTATTGTTAGCGCATTGCTAGTAGGTGTTGACGATACTACTCTATACTACAAAGAGTTAAAACCGATTTACTTAATTGTAGATATGTATATTTTTTCTTAAATTTATTTTTCTGTAGTTGATTATAATGTAACTTATTCCAAAGTGCAATCAACTTGTTAATTTAGTTGGCGCGCAAAATTGGAGCTTATTAACATATGTGAAATGACTTTTGCGCGGGCGCACAAGTCGTTACGAGAAAAATATAGCGTATGCCACGACAAGGGGGGTCTTGTCTTTCTTGTACTTTGGACACCTTAACTTTAAGAGTGATATAAGACTCGCGCGCGCGAGACTCCTAGTCTACAGAGAGGCCGCGCTTATCGACGACGCGTGACGCCGCCGGCAGTAAAAAAGAGAAAGACACCCCATCCCTTTCTCTGACGTATTCTTTCATCTTCGTTGTAGGTATTGCGCGACTAACTGGAGTTAATCCTCAAGAGGTCAACCGACCTCACTGGCACCGCCATCAGTGACACCTCTTCTGAACGAATCAAAGACGACGTAACAATCCCCTCCCCCTTTTCCCTCAAATTAACTAACGTCGAGAATTAAAGGACGTCATGCGAAAGTCTTTATTGCCTCAAAAGAAAAGGGTCGCTCAAAAAGAAAAAGATTTACGTGGTTTACGTGGTTTTTTGTCAAAAATAATAATCGCCAATAATCTGTTAATTATCACACACACACACACACACACACACACACACACACACACACACACACACACACACACACACACACACACACACACACACACACTACACACACACTACACACACACACACACACACACACACACACACACACACACACACACACACACACACACACACACACACACACACACACACACACACACACACACACACACACACACACACACATTATCAAGAAATTAATCATGAAAGAAAAATAATTTTAAGACTGATTTCCTAAAATAAGATTGAGAACGTAATCTCGATGCCAACTGTTAAGATTATAGATTAAAATTTAGACTTAATTACCATTAATTAGCAATTAACTGGAACTGTTAGTAAAATTAACTAAAGTGTCAAGTGTCAATTATTACAACAACTAGTACGAATTTTTGAGATTCTAACAATAAGGCAATATTTTTCTAATAAGTGTACGTAATATTGTATAAGAGTGTCAGCACAAATATATTTGCTGATAATAGCCTCTAGTCATATCTTTTACTGGTTAAAGATGTGCAGATTCCTTTTTTCTGTAAACGTATTAGAACCTTACAAACCTTCTTTATCACGGAGGCGTAACCCGCGGTGACTTCCTTGGAAGTCACCGCGTCTGGAATCTTTCACCCTCCTGTCGTCCGAGTATATGTACAACATATATCTTTCTAGCCAACTCAATTTCTGACCGTGTTCTCTTCTTACAATCAGTGAACGAACGCTGAATTTACGCTACTCAGCACGCTGCAATGCTGTTGTTCCGCGTATGTACATGCTACTAGTAAATAGTATACATATACAACTTCTCCACGTCACATATTTAAAAGGTAATCTCATGTTCAGAATCGAATCGCGGCAGAGCATTAGACGTATTAACGCACATGAAAATCATTTCAATTCCTTAAAAACTACCAATCTCTTCTTGTGTTCCTTTTCTTACAATCCCTATTTTTAATGGCCTTCTTTTTTAAAAAAAGAATTGGCCAATTTAATTATATTCTGCGACGGCCTATTATTATCACTATCTCATTTATCGATAATACCGCGAATAGAATCGGATATAATGAGGAGCAGGACGCGCGAAAGAGCTTATAAATAAAAGAGTTTCTTTCTAATTTTCCGGCAGTGACTCGTTGATCGTACGGATCAAAGACCGACAAATGAACCGCTCGGTTTAGATTCTTTGCGCATGGTGAGGAAAAAGAGGAAGGAGGAAAGAGGGGGCGTGTATCCATATATCCAGGAGGAAGGAGAAAGACGAACCATGCCGCGGATCATGAATCTGTCATCGCCTGCATCGCGTACCACCGGATCATACGATTCGGTAGCAGAGCTTTTATAGTTTCCACATCGTCGACGCGGCGAAACGCTTTCTGAATTTTCGAAGAAGCTCTCGAGTTAACGTAGTCAAGATATATCATCTGCACACACACACACACACACACACACACACACACATATATATAGAATGCGCGAAAAAACGATGTATCGCGATTCGCGAAGGACATGCTTTTCGTGAAAAGAATATTTCAAATGAAATTTTCATAGTTTTAGGCGAGAATGATGACATAAGTCGCAATAAGGTTTTTTCGTAATCGATACCTCGAAATCCATAATCATGGAATTTTTCTTTTAAGAAGAGAAAAAAATAAGCTCTAAACTTTTAATCCTATATATGCATTATATTGATCTATACGTAATAATTATCCATCTACATACATGCGAATCCACGTCTTATTATCATCCGACTATTTTACATTCAAATCATAATGTGTAGATATCTATATAGTATCTCGATATTGGCCGATATCTCTCCGGTCTCTAATCCAGTGCCACTTTGGACTCGCTACGAACACGTATTACCGCGAAGAGATCTGAACAAAACTGCTCTCTCGATTCTCTGAGACTGAAAAGTCAGATTGTCTGAAGCTTTAAACTTAAACCGCGGCCAGATTCGAGATCCGAGGAAACGCGTCGCGAAGCGGCGCGGATGCGACGATCAAGAAGTTCATATCCCGCGCACGAATACGGACGCAATGACAGATTTACAGATTCCAGCCATCGCCGTCTTCCTCCACACGCAGACGGGGACCGCGGGGCAGACGGGGCCCTCTTTCTTAAAGCGGAAGGCGCGCCTCGCGCGCGCGTGTACCAACGACCCGGAGTTGGAGTGCACGTCAAATCGCACCTCGACTGTTTACGCTTTACGTCTGCAACCTTTTCGTTTCCTCTCTACTCGACCCTATATCCTACCGCTCTCTTTCACTTTCGCCGTCTCGACATACACCGCTTTACTTTACCCCGCAGCTAGTCTTTGCTCGCCTGCATCGTATTTTGACTTTCCCGCGCCACTTGGTGAAAATCACTTTTTCCTTTGCGTAGTTATTCAAGTTCGCACGCGCGCGTGCTAATAATCGTTTCGGCGAAAGACCTTTAGCCGAATCCTTATCAAAAAAACTTGATCGTCATTTCGATCAAGAAACGTAAGTGGCCTAATTATTAATGCAACTTTTAATTCTTATATCTCACAATAAAGCATTGCATTTTTGTCTCGATAACATTATCAACTTGCCTGTCGTATCTGCACATTAATATTTGTACATAGAAGATCGTCTCTCCCTTTTATTTACGATCAAGTAGGTAAGGTAAACTTGTGCCGCGCGTAGGCATGGTCACGGTCCGCATCTGTCTTCACGCTCTCCGCTTGCTTGGACAGTTTTCATTCTCTCGCCGATAGACACGTCCGTCTTCTTCCTTTTTTGGTATCTGTAAAGTACCGTTTTACTTTGGTTTATATCCCAAGTATATAAATAAATCTCTTAACATTGCAGAAACAAAACATCTTAGACATCTTTTCTTTATTTTGGAAGTGCGTATCTTGGTTCAAGTTTTACGCTTCTCGGCGAGAGTCGCCGCTCTTATTTTTTTTCCTACCTAACCGTATTGTTATTTCGATTTGCCTGATCTCCTTTAAGACCGCGAGGCTAGAAATCGAACGTTGCGCCTTTTACAATTACATCGCGCGTCGTAACATTATGATTTTCGAAACAACATATTGTGGAAATATTGGAAGAAATGTGAAGAAAGAAAGCAAGTTTGCGCGCGAGTTGGCGCGGCACCAAAGAAGAAACATTACGATAGTTTTTAATTGACGAGTTGGCTAATTAAACGCGCTTTGTCAGTCATCGGTCGTGCGATTATTGAAATATATACGCGTTCGTATACGCGATTAGTATACGTAAATAACCGTGACTTTTCGTTATTATTAATAAAGTGTGTGCGATGCGAAATAAATAACGATAACTCTTATCTTCAAAGATCGTAATCGTATCGATGCCGAAGTCGTGGATTATGAGTATATCGCGGGAATCGGGAGTATAATCGGAAGATCACGGGGACGTCGCGTCGCATGGCATCGTGTCGATTTTGCAAAGGCCAAGTTTAAAAAAAAATTAAGGCTTTTCCTGATCGTTTTTATACTATTAGTTTTTATCCTATTTGCTTTGAGATCGTTGTTGTAAAGAGAAAAATGCTCATTATTGTACAGAGGACATTAATTTTCATTAATTTTTTATCTGCTAAAAATAATAATTTAATTGTTAAATCTACAAATAGTTTCGCTCAACTATTGATTTATTTGTCGCAACTTCAAGTCGCAAGGACAAACCTTGTAGTATTTAATGTTACAAGTAGAAACTCTATTTTGCTTTAGCAACAAAAGTCCGTGTTTTTATAAAATACTCAACAAGAATTTTTAACAAGACAAAATTTTTTCGTCTCGCGATGTATATTGAATAATTCATTATTAGCAAAATTTGATCGCTTTTTTTTATTGAATTTGCGACATTATAATAGCTGTATAATGACTGTGCTGCAACGTGCAGCAAAGCTTGCCTTTTTTTTACGCGCATAAAATTTTGGAAAAATTAATAAATTAGAAATGTGCGAATATAAGTCGAATGGACTTTTCTCAACGATTGTCGTGGAGGTGCAGGTTTTGTCGAGAAAGGAGGAAACGGGAACTAGGTGACGCGCAATTTGGCGGTACTCTCTCCGCGACGTAGTCGGCACGTATATCCTATCTCGCCGCTGGAATCCTCATATGTCTGTCAACGTGGCCCTCCAACACCTCGAGAGAGTCGGGATCTCGCATTCTCGCCTCGCCTCGCCTCGCCTCGCCACGGATCGGATCTTTGCTCGTCGCTCGCTCGCTCGCTCGCGCGCGCCATGCCGGCACGACGAGAGACACGTACGCAAACGCGATATCTCTCGTGGTCCCGTCCCACTGTCCCAGCTGGACCAAAATATCATCGGCGACGACGGCGACCGGAGCGAGTATATAGTGGCCAGAGATCCAGGGCCGTACCATATATATTCATCGCAGATCTTCTAAAGGAATTAAATCTTAACCGCGCGGGGCGATCGCAGCGATGCATTTAATCTTTCGATTCACAAGATTATTTTAAAATTTAGACAATTATTGTTGGGCGATTGTTATTATTTGGAACAAAGAAATTGCGATTGTCAACTCTATGCCTATATCCATGTCCACGTGCATCGAACCCGCGGTACAAGAACGAAATGCGAAATGCACGTGTATATCGTAAATGTAAATGTTTCCTGCATGTTGCACAGCCATAGTCGAATTACGTTATACATACGTTATATTCAGATATGTTTCCAAGTTTCTTACTCTTACGTACATATATATACATACGTCCGTCGCGCAGTTGTAGGTTGTGGAACATTTAAAATAAATTTTCCATAAAACGAACTTGCGTCATATACATGTATTATTTCATTATATTGTACAACGACCCGAATAATAACATTTCGCAACGCCGCGGTCGGCGTCGCATCTTCAAGTCACAAGTGTGCACTGTGTAGTGTGTCAGTGTGTGCACCAGCAGCGCAAGTGTGTGTGAATTATGAAACTTGATTGAAATTCTTAGCTTTCCATCTGTCGATATCGTTCAATTTCGATTTTGTACATACGTGCGGATCGACCGTTGGTGACCACGTAAGATAGATAGCGCCACGTGACATATGTATGTACAGTCGCGCATCATATGTCGATAACATTAACGAATATATATATACATATACATATGCTGTTGGATAAAGTAGATATGAATCATATGATTGCAGGCAGATAGAATCTATTGCCTGATTTCCGTAGAAAAATTAAGAAGTGAGACGTGATGTAATCAGTACAAGGTTCCATCGAACAGATTTGTAATATAAACTAATATTTCTTACACTGGTAAATGCTCCATATTCAAGGTTATTTATGGTATAATTTGAGCGAGAATTGTTCACACTCGTTACATAACCTCAATTAAACCTGTGTGAAGATTGTACGGAGCTACGTTGATCAAAATGAGTAAGTATCATAATGTAAATGTAAGACGACTATCTTTTCATTTTACAAACGAATCAAATGAGAAACTCATCTTTTTATTTCACAATATATAGAAAAAGTTCTTAAACAGCAAATTTTTCCAGCCGTCTTTCTAGATCGCATTATTCGTATGTCATGCATGTGTTAATTTTCCTCCTTCAGATTCCATTACGGACAGTCCAGGTTCTAAGGCTCTCGAAGCCGCTAAAAATATTAAGGATTTGATTGTATTCAAGAAGCCTATCGGATCTGTTAAGAGGAGTAAAAGTACTCGACCAAAGATCTTAGACGAAGATACATATATTGAAAAAATGAGCGACATTATACAAAAGGATTTCTTCCCGCACTTGGAAAAGCTACAAGCACAAAATCAGTATCTAGATGCTTTAGAGCAGAACGATATGAACAGAATGAGAGAGCTGTATGCGAAATATAGCTCCGGCCGACCCGTCACTGAGAGGCCAGTCAGTCCAGCGACTTTCGAAACCCCGTTGCGCAGAACTGATTGCGAGTCAGAACGCCACGAATCGCCACCCACCTCTCAGGTCGTATCGTCTGAAAAAATATGCGTCGAGTCCATAAAGATGATGGATAAAACTGAAAATAAGATTGGTCTGGATGATTATTTGAGTACTCATACTAGCGAGGATAACGCTAGTTTTGAAGAGATGATGGTTGAAGCCGAGAATAACCGTAAGCTCAAGTACGCCTGGCTTTATGAGGCGGAGGACAAGTCGAAAGCATGGCTCGCTATCGACGAACCCATCACTGACCACGTTTTAGCTATCGAAGGATCAAATACCAGGCCTAAACAAGTAGACAGTTGGACTTACAAGAATAAGAATTACATTATGTACATACCCGACGGAGTGGAACTTACGGCAGAGGAGAAAATAGAATTGGCTAAGAAGAAGCAAACTATAATGCACGAAAACACGAGATTGCGAACAAACCCGTTTAACGAGCAACAAAATAAAGAGACCATTGACGAACTGGCCAAGTCACAGTCCAGAGCGAACGACGGCAAGATTGGCGTGGATGGCAAAGAGATCGTCAGAAACGCAACGCCACGAGTGAATGGTTTTAGCTTCGTGGTGACGCCAAGTCCGAGACCGGGAGAGTGCGAAAGTCCGTTGATGACATGGGGTCAGATCGAGGGGACGCCCTTTCGATTGGATGGTGGTGACACTCCGTTGTTGAAGACGAGTCAGGGACCGTCGTTCAGAATAGCGGAACCGCCGAAAAGAGAGCAACTGGCGTTGCAGTTGGCTGAGAAGGCTGGCGAGAGACACAGGGACCGAAAAAATAAAGCCTTAGAAGCAGCCAGAAAATCATTAGCCACGTAAGTGTTTTCAAGTGTCAATGCATAATAATCAAATGTAAATGTGTAAAAATTTACAAGCAATTGTAAATTTTCTTTACAGTCCGTCACCGAGATCAACTATAGATCGTCTAAGCACTATGTCTCCCGCGGCAAGAAGATTAGCGACTCAGAAACTTCGGATATCGAGCACGCCGTCCCCTCGGCGAACGCCATTGTCCAGGACTCCGTCCGTAGGCATCAGAGCACCTAATACGCCACGTGCAAACGTACTCGCTAAGGAAACCAGTAGCACCTCTCAAAAGTCGGAAATTAATGCCACGCGGATACAAGGACCCGTACTCACCGATAACTTACTTAATCTACCTCCGCAGCGGCAACGAGCGTCAGATTTCTTCAATAAATAAAGTTTTTTATTCATCAAAATTGTATGTATTGTAAAAAGATTGCGTGTAGACTTTGAATGACATATACATCAATATGTCAAAATGTACCAAACTTATTTGTCTGTATTAAGGAGATAATTCTTTCTCTCTATCTCTCTCGCGCGCGCGCGTCCGCGCGAATATACCTTGTAAATGATGTATATAAATAGTTAATTATAGTGTTTATAATATAATGTAATAATTTAATTCGAGTCTTATTGAATGTTGCATGTTATCTTACAAATTATACAGGCATTTGTTATGTTTGCAATTATTACTATTTAGAATTATTACTTATTTACTACATTTCATGTAAGCAAGGCTTTTCACTTGATTTTTGTATAAATCATAAATTTTTATATCTCGTATTTTTCTTTAAATATATTCGTCGAAGGCAAGTGCCGAAAGAGTTTCGTCCTCTTGAAATCTAACAACATCAGCTACAACTGTAGATCAAATTTCAAAATATCTTGTGTCATGTGCATGGGAAATAAAATATTTTATGATACTGTACATGATCTTTCAAAATCTTTCATCTTTTCTTCCTCGTGATATCCTGAAATTATTGTCTCGAAATATTCTCCGGTAATACTATTTAATATTTTTAACGTAAGTAATGTAGCACATTTTATCGCATTTGTAATACATGTTTATCCGCTTAAAAACAGTACAAATATAGTATTAAAGTACAAAACTGGGAAAAGGAAGACTGCGTGGTCTCATGATTAATGGCCTTGACTCGCTTCTTTCATCATTCATGGAAATCGGTATGCATTCTTGACTTTCATCCTGGCAACTCTCCGTTTCGTTTATTGTTAGTCACAAATACGGAAATGAAATTAAATTAATCAGACGATTCGTTTCCTCTACAACAAAACGGATGATTATGATATCTCTTAACGCGAGTGAACGCGAAAACTATTAAACGCGGCTTTTTACACGTTTTATTGGAACGTGCGAATTCAGGAAGTGACAATAAAGTCATAATAAATTTGTACGTATAAACGTTGCAACAGGAAGTATATTCGGGCATATCCAAGTCGCCCAAACACTCATTGTTGATCGATTGCAAAATCGTCGTGCTCGCTAAAGAGCTTGCTGGCTTCTTATATAAATGTAACGCCAGAAATAAGATGAAGAAGAGAAGAGAGTATTATCGTTGAGACAAGAATGAGGTCCTCTTTGGTTCTAGGAGCCGCCTTGCTCCTAACGATAGTGACCCGGTCCATCGGCAGTCCAGTCAAATCAGAACATACGTGTGGAAACTTAGGCCCAGGTACGTCGATTGTATTCCGCGTTACTCGAGCAACGAATCACTAACTTCTTGATCTTCCGATTTCCGCTATTTATCCGACAATTATCTCGCGACATAATTCTTACATTACGAAATAGTTAAAGATGTTAAAATTTTTGTATTAAATTACTTTTGTATTACATTACTGTTACACTCACATTACTGATCACGTTAATCTCAATATATAAACGAGAAAGGATTGAAATAAATTGAAAAAAATTCATTTCAACGTTCGCGAATGCGTACTTTTGAAAATCTAAATCCATTTCAATGCCCAATATATTCATTTATATTCATTTATAGGAATTGTATAAAGCACATTTTCTATTCACCATTGAATCTAACAAAAATTCAGCATTAAAAAGCAAATCGTGAATATACTGGTTAATTCAAAATTCCAGATAGAAAATACAGTTTTTTCAATCTAATTAAATTCAAAAATTTTTTCCATAAAAATGGATCATAATGGTTAGGTCAATTAAAAATTGTGACTAAGAAATGCATTGTTTCAATTTATTTAAATCCAAAAAATAATATATATATATATATATATATGTATATATATTAATATTATATTATGTTCGTATTATGAAAAAATAGAAATGCATTCATTTCCACAGAGGCTAAATCCATTTCAATCCATAAATTAAAAAATTTTAATTTATTTTAATCCTTTCCCGTTTACTGGAGTGTTCTCACTTTAACTTTAGGATATAAAAAAGTGATTTAATTATTTATGTCATTCATATCTTGATTCTTTAGGCATCAACGCGTGCAGATGCGGGGAAATAGTGGTAAAAGCAGCGAAAGTGCAAAAACCGCTGTTCTATGCGTCGCCGGAAGCAATCAACGAAGCTGCAGCGGCACGTGAAGCGGTTGGAAGACTGTCCGTGGGAACGGATCGATGGCAATCCGAAAGCGTGGCATCTTTTCCCAATAAGCCATATGCATACGGAGGAACGTATAGCGGTAGCAGCAGCAGCAGCAGCTCTTCAAGTTCCTCGTCTTCCGTCGGAATTCTTGGAGGAAGCAACGCTTATTCACCTTTCAAATCTGTCTCGAGCAGAGTTACTTCCAATTGCGGATGCGGAAAGACTTCCGAATCTCTGGAGGTTCGCGATCTCCTATCCTCTAATATTGAAGGAAAAGTCGTGCCCAGGTATATTTCGCCGTATACGCCGTATTTGTTCATCATGCATTTCAATTCGATTACATTGACTAAACATTCTTTTCATTGCGTTAACAGTTTTCCACCGATCGGCGACCTGTGTTATCCGTCTAGCCCGTCGAGCGATAAATTCCAGGTGATTACCAAAGTAACACCGGCACATCCTGGCAAAATCAAATGTGAGCCCCCTATTCCTTACGAGGTTTGTGTCCAAGTACTCAACGGACAGATCGACGAGGCTGGATTAAGAAAACTTGGTTTGACGACCGGTGGATCCGCAATCAGCGGAAGTCTCGGCAAATACGCGGCTACGCGTTACGGCAGTTCCGGTCGTTTCGGAGGATATGGAGGGTCATACGCGAGTTCCAGCGCAAGCTCGACCGCATACGGACAAGGATCGTACGCGGGTGCCAGCGCGGCCGGTTTCGCAACGTCAAGTAACATCAAGACGATCCAAGGATCGGCTACGAGTCGTCGTACTTCTAGCTACGAATCTCCTAACGATTTTGGCGATGATTTAGGTATGTCTCTCTTTTCAAGTTAGATTAACATGTTGGATTATCACTCAAGGTAGAGCTCTCTTTTCTGCCTCTTCTTAAATCTTCCTATTTGAGATTTGAGTGTTTCAGTCGAGTTAATATAAACCTGCTTTGAATTTGAGGTAAAATTGAGATAAGCAATACTGAGATGAGACGTTTGTATTTGTATTTTAGAGTTTCCTGAGGACTATTCGTATCCTCGACTGCCAGCGGATCCGGTCTCAGTCACCTTGGCATATAAAAATCTCTTTCCGCGTACCGTGTACTACAATAAGAGAGCGTTCATACCGGAAGACAAGCTGGCATTCGGTCATCGGACTGTGCCGACCGAGCCATCGCCCAGCAAAAAGGTGCCGGACGTCCCCGAGGAAAAACTTCAAGTCCTAGATAAACCTGTCGTAGAGTTGAAATCAGTGTCATCGGTTCCCGTCACTATCGGCGCTTACGACGAGCACGAGGAAGCAAAGTTGGCGGAGCTCGAAGCCATCGAACGCGAGAGGATAAATCAGGAGGAGATTGCCCAGCGGCAGCAAGAGAACTTTATTACGTACGGGTAAGCCGAAAAAAAAAACAATTTTATTTAACTATAGCGTATTTAAATTGCGGGTCAAGTCGGCATTTTCATTAGACCAGGCGTCATCAGGTCATTTGCAAAGCGTTCTCTTTCGGTTCTTCAATAATCTTGCTAAAATGTAAAATTACTCCTTTTTTTTTGCAACATAAAAACGCGTGCGTTTTCATTCCTAAGATTGATCTAACATTTTGACATTTTTCCAATTAATTTGAGTACTTTTCTAAAACAAAACTGTCATTTGAAAAAATACGATTTTAATCCGCAATCTCGCTCAAATCTCCAACGTTTGGACATTTAGAGAGATTAAAAATGTCTCGATGTCGAATTAGTATATCGGCGCAACGACAAATTGGAATAATTTCCAAGAATAAGCATCATCCATATTTTTATTTTATTTATACACACGCGAGTGTTATTTGTATGGCAATTCAAGTATCGAGAGAAATGCTTACGTAATAAATATTATACATGTACCTATTTTGGCGAATAATTGGTTTTAGAGATCTAGGATACGCGCCATGCAACGAGCCTTTATCAACGGATCCTATTGGCACATTCAACGCGCAAGACGATATCGCAGCGGATTGCGGTCCGATAGGACCACCAGACCCCGATTACGTTCCTGGCAGCGTCGTCGTCAATCGAGAACTCGTGAAGAACGAAGACCAAGATGACACCCTGAGAAGTAGCGTCCATGCTCCGGAGTTGTACGTTCGTCATTACGCGGACGACAATAGCTACGAGGAGGACGACAGTGATGATTCCACATCCGGCATATTCGCCAGATTGAAAAGTTTCGTCCAGAAGCATGGTCCCTCATATCAAGCTGTATGATTTTTCGTAAACGTTATACGTGAAATGCGTGAAAAGGACTCGCAGCTTATTGACGGTTCGCGATTACCCAGATGAATCTTGATTCTTCTCTGAAACGCGAAGACGTAGACATCCTCCAATATATGTTACACTAGTCCCAGTCGTGTGTCTAATTGTGATGTTGTTATTGTTAAGATAATATATAGCAATTGTGCGAAAGTCAAGTCGATTGACGTCGTTAATTTTATTATACAAATCCTAATTATCCTTATTTTTTCCCTCCTCTATCTTTCTTTCTCTCTCAGCTAAGAAAATCTCCACATGTTATGTATGTATACATAACATATATAATCCATATATGTGTCCGTGTATCTAGATAAAAGATTAAGGGAAAACCGTATCATTTTACTCCGTAAAATCCGTAAAATTGCAATTGTATAGTGCATATACTTTTAACATAGCGACGCGTTTTTGTTTTAATAAGCAGCAATTACGTGATATTATAATTTAATATAATAAAAAAATCATTTTTTTAATTTTTTATTTTATTCCGACATTCTGTGAGTCAAATTTAATTGAAAATTAGATAAATTGCTCTAATAAATTATTACAGCTTTAAATACATCTGATAAATTTATCTCAAAATTCATTTAATAAATTTTAATTGTGAAACAAAATTATTAAATCTTTTTAATTTATTATTACTTTTACCATTACTTGTAACAATATTATATACTACAGTATTACATAAATAAACAAAATATTTGTAATGCACTGAGAAAAAAAATTGATTGTACGAACTAAATTCATATAGTTGTTTGATTCAATAGTTAAGTCAACAATTCTTTAGTTGCACAAAGAAAGGTATATTTTATTCATGTCAACTATCAAAATTTTTTAATTAAGAATTAACTAAACCAACTCAATTAAATTATTTTGTTCGAAATACTAGTAGTATTTATTTGTGTTTGCTATTTATCCAAGTAATATATTTGTTTAAATTCCTGCAAGTATCGAATTGATGCTGATGGGGATAATAAATAGTATGTATTTTTAATAAAACGGTTGAGTTGAATACGATAAATTTTTGTTGAAACAAAATAGTTTAGTTAAAAAATAATATTTTGTTTATAATAGTAACAAATTATTTTGTGTCATCGTAGTAACGTTTAGTCGAACGTATCGGACTAAATATTTTGAAAGATAAACGTCGTATCTATATACTAGTTTTATTAATTTATACAATATTAATAAATTAAGATACACGTTCTGAATTTATAATTATTAAATAAATTATTTTAACATATATATATATATATATATATATATATATACGTACATACATATTATAGATTCATGTAAGAAATCATTCAGGTTTATTAAAATGAAACAAATTTTGCGTTTTTCAACCAATTTTTTTTCGTCCAGTGTAGTAATCTTATTTCTAACAACCGAAAAAGATTTATGACGATTGTTTTAGGCATCTTTATGATAAAAATTGTTTCGTGCAGGCGACTTGTTGAATATCAAACGACTTTCTGTCTATAATCTAACGAATATTTACAAATGCGCGTATAGAATACTCTCCCTTTATACTCTCCCTTCTCAACTTTCTCGGCCAAAACACGACCCGCGTCAACACGTCATAAAGTATTTCAACCGGGAAAAGGGAAGTACCATATGGTAATGCACGATGATCGCTGTGAGGGAAACATAATGTATCTTCTCCGGGAGCAAGAGCGGGTCTCGGAGCGTGCGTAGCTATTTAAAGATGCTCTACGAGTTCAAGTGTTTCTCTTCATCCTCTCTTTTTTCTCTTCTTTCTTCGCGAGCACATACGCGAAATTTATGATGTGTATGCACGCATCGAACTGATTTATTTCATTTACATACGTGGTATAAATTACAAGCAGCGAGGCAAATATGAAACAAAGTACAAAACGATTGCAAGAATGAAATATATAGTAATTTATGATGTAAATGACGACGATAGTGTATGTCCTTTAAATGTAAATTCTATGTTAATATCTAATAAATACATTATACAAAATATCCTCATCACAATTATAAGCTGAATATCTCTCTATCTTTTTGAGATATAAAACTATGTTTGAGAGAAAAGGAGCGTGCTTCAAAAAGATACATTATACCTAATACATATATTCTCATGAAATTGAGAGGAATTCTTCAATTCTTTTCAACATTTCAATATCGATGCTCTTCTAAATCGAATCATATAATCTTTCCAGCATAAGTCAATTTTTTCTCGTGTATAAAAGTTTTTTTACGTATTAAAAATTACGGCTATCCAAAAGTCAATAATAGATATATGAGAGATTGCCATTTTTTATTTCAAAATATTCTCACATGAAATATGAACTCTCTGATAATTAATGTAGTTATCGATAGTTTTAAAAGGAAGAAAAAATCAGTTTATATAAAGATCGCGACAAATGCTTTTCTTCGTTACAATAAAGTTTTATAAAAATATAGTCTGCTCTTTCTCTCTCTCTCTCTCTTTCTCTCTCTCTCTCTCTCTCTCTCCTCTCTTTCTTTGCAATTGTAAATATATATATAATTGTAAATATTATATATATATATACATACACATATATGTACATATGTTAAAGTAATTTATTTAATAATTATATATTCAGAACGTGTATCTTAATTTATCAATATTGTAATTAATAAAACTAGTATATAGATGTGACATTTATCTTTCATTCTTATAACAATTGCCTAATAAACAAAATGATTTGTTGGTGATCTGCGTGACACAGGAAATGAGAAATCTCGCAAGGACACGCACCAAGGAAAATACGTGCTCACTCCACCTCTCAGTCGCAATTTCTCAGTCTCGCGGAACACGTAGTAACAAGAGATTATTATTTTGTTATTGTTAAAGGTTTATCTGTGGTTACAGCTAAACAGGAAATATTTCGTGAATTTGTCTTGGACGAAACCACTTCTATATCAAGAGCGCGATATGTCGAAGATCAGTTTAGGTTTCGTGAATCCTTACGAGAAAATCTTACGACGATGGCGGCGGTACTCAAATTAAAATTTTTTATCGTTATCATCGTCTGTTTCCATTCGAGGTCTTTTTATGGCTTTAAATTACCGGATTATAATGGAGCTAAAATAGTTACATATGGCGAGCCGTGTCATTCACCACGTTATCTGCCTGTTACAATTGAGGTATCATCAGACGTGTGATATATTACACAATAATATATATATCTTATCACATAGTATAGCAATGATCTCCTTTAAGCTCAACATACATTATAATATACATTTACAATTTAATTACCTAACTCTTTAGGTATATATAATAAAGAATTATTTCACTGAAATTCTCTTATTCTTCATGTATACACAATACTTGAGATGTGCTCTATCCTTCTTAAATAATAATAATAATAATATATGTACTATTCTCCTATTTTATTAAAGATTTATAATAAATATCATTTTCAGTAACTATTGTTGTGCAGCAAATAAGTATCTGCAAAATAATTTACAGGAACCTGCAAAACCTGTGACGGAATTCGTTTCACCCAAATCTTGCGTCTATCAACCACTGAAATTAAATTATCGAGTGATCTCTACTAAACCGATCGCATATCAACCACAAGCGGAATATCCAATTTCTGTACAAATACCTCAAGTACCTCAAGTACCTCAGTCCGAGGAAATAATTACGCCGGATCCTTTTCAAGGGAAATCTTACGAGTACAACATCCAGGCTCTATCATCTCCACCCGTGCCAATTTCGACGAAACGATACAATATCGATTTTCAAGTGCCATCTTCACCTTCATTAATTTCGTAAGCATCCTAAAATTTCTCTCTTTTATATTACATTTAAAATAACGAATTTCATTCACCACAATCACAGATTATATAATCTATCGGAATTCAATTGTTATTTTTTTTATTTATGAATTTATTTGCCAATCCTTTGCGCACATTATTTTATTAAAATAAATTCTTTCCAGTTAACAATCCAGATTATTTTCAATAGAAAAATGTCTTTTACATCAAATAACATTTATTTTTATTTCAGAACGGAACCAACGCCACAGTCCATTAAGCTTTTGACTGGCCTTACTAGTAAAATCGACAGGATTTTAGTTCCTGCCTGTCAAGTGTCATCCTCTAACCGTTGTAATACGGCATGAAATTATTTCCGATAATACCGTATCTCTCATCAAATGTGAGAAATACATAGTATTTGACTGACAAATAACAAATAAATAAAGAGGTTTAAGAAAAATGATTCCGATTTTTAATAATCTTTTACTCCTTACCTTTTATACATATCTTCTTATGTCTTTATATTAGATTTATATCTTACATGCTTACTATTTAAGTATTTTAAATTTCAAACCTTTTTTTAACAAGTAATAATAAATAATCTCTTTTTAAAATTCTTGTTTTATTTGACCAAATATATTATTGTACAAAATAGCTAAAATGCCTTTTATAAATCTTTTTATAAATTTAATATATATGTAATACATGTGCATGATACGTGTGATAAAAGAATCGGATCGAAATAATAACGTGATAATTTTACGCTGCAAGCATACGATTTTATTTTAAATATAAATTTTAAATATGCGAATTAGAATTTGCTTACATACATGAATTTTTTAATTTTATATTTGTTATTTACATTGCAATATTTGCAATGTTTGCAAATTATATGTATGTAAATTTATAAATCATTATAGATTACTTCATTTTACAAAATGTAAGCAATAGTAATAATAATATTTAAATAGAAAATTTATAAATATGATGCAAGTGTAAATAATAATTTTTATATATGATACATACATACAAATATGCAAAATACTATTTCTACGTCATCAAATTGATCGTTATCAAAAACTTTACCAATTTATGTGGAAAGTATTCAAATTTTCACCGATTCGTTAATTTAAATAATTTTTCTTTTATTTATACTTTATAATTTGATGAATAGTAATTTACTGCAAAATTTACATACATAATACATATACTAGAAATTTTTCATAAATAAAAAAAAAATTGTTTACCGTATTTCTAATATTTCATACGTTTATAAACGCGAATAAAAATTTACTAAATGTCAATGTAATATGTCTATATTTATAAATAGGTGTGCGCGCGCGCGCGTGCGTGCGTGCGTGCGTGC
>NW_012026774.1:463404-473439 GCF_000956235.1 Wasmannia auropunctata
GTGTGTGTGTGTGTGTGTGTGTGTGGCATGTGGGGGGGAGGAGGGGTGCGTATACGTGCGTGCGCGCAAATGGGTTTAATGTACTCGTATACATATAAAAAAAGTATCTTTAAGTACATATATATTTTGTTTCATTTTGCCAAAGAAAAATAATTATCTGCAGGCAATTATCTTAGTACACGACATTTTATAAAAAATATCGCGCACATTTTATAAAAAATAATTAACAATCTCTTGAACTAATGTTGATGAATCGTGCTCCATTATAAAGCGAGTCGCTGACGAAACCATGGATAATCTCACGCGCATCAGCACGTATCTTGGTTGATCGATCGTTGTCGGCCAACAATCTCCGATGTTGTTTGATTCCATCACGATCTTCGTGCCGAATCTGGACTCGATGATAATGGTCCTGAGGGTATATCAAGCAACTTGTTGCACTTAGTATCATTGAGTTCCCATCGAAACTCATCATGGCGAGTACGAGCAATATCCTTGCGGCATTTGCCATCGCCTTTTTGGCCTGTTTATCTCTAAGTTCGGCTCTCGCCCAGCACAACTTAGATATCTCTAATGCCTTTGAAGATCTCGAGCTGCAACCATTTCTTCGGGAAAAAAGACAAGAGAAAGCAGAGGTGTTCCATCTAAGAAATAGTAATCCTTTGGAATTGGAAGAAGAATTATCAGAGCCCGCGAAAACCGTCTACGAGAGAAGAGCGGTCGTGGAAGAAGCAAAAGATGATGGAAAAAGCAAGGAGCGAGAGAAACCGAGTACCGAGCCTAAAATAAACAACGATATCGAAAAAGAAGAGGAAGATGCTCAGGTAATTAAAATATGTTTAATTTATTTGTTACAGCCGCGCGGAGCCGAAAAGTAAGTCTAAAGAGCTTTCTCCTCTTTCAGGACGATATATTTTCATATAGGAGTATGCACGATCTCATCCAAGCATTGATTCTCGCGGATGAAGAGGACATTGCTGAGAGACTACAACAATTGCGAGAGGTAATTGATGATGAAAATTTCATGAAATGCAAAATATCACTGTTATATTATATTTATAGATTACTATCTGATTACCTATACTATATATGTATGCAATGTATTAAATGTCGCAAACTTTTAATTGATAGAGAAAATTTATATTTTACTTATATTTAAATAATGAAGGAAGAAGATTGGAGAAAAAGACAGGCATAGTTGATCTATGATGATTAGATCCATTGTGGCTAATGTCACATATTTCAAAATTTGACAAACTGATTGCCGCGATCTTATATTTACCTTATTTGTTACCTTTAAATTTCCTTTTAATTTGTTTGCAGAATGCTACGAAATCCGAGAAATTTAGCAAATTGCCAAAGCGTCAGGCGGTAGCGTCCGCAACCGCAACAGCATCCGCGTCAAGCAGTCTCGTCGGAGCGAATCTGTGGGACGCCGTTTCTCTGGTCGATCTGGATGAGCACTCTTGCGAGGTCGAAGCTTTTTCACATGGTCACTTTCACGTATCGGGAACGATCGTGCACGAATTCTTCTGCGAGTTGAGGAAGTTCTGGCATTACGGCCTGATTGTCTTCCGGAATTTGAAGTCCGGGCTTACCTTCGGACCATTGATAGCTGGGGATATAATTCACGAAGGCTTATTCAGCCACTTGTTCCATCATACTTCGCGTCTTTTCGATGTCATCATCAGCGAGCCCCATCATCTGTTGATTTTGCCCGATATAATCCGAGATGCTGTACCGTTGACTAGCGTCACCGGTGCCTGCCATCGATTTAAACACGTCTTCTTCAAGGTACTGCACTTTGGGCTCGATCTCTTCCGCGGACACGTTCGTCACGTCCTCGCGCACTTGTTCTCTCATCCGCACTTGGGCGTGCATTTGCGAGAAAGGTTGCATCACTTGCATAGATTCGGCTCGATACTTCCGCTGGAAGAGATAGTCGCGGAACCGATCGTATCCACGGCAGCGGCAGCGGCGACAGCGACGGCAACGGCGACGGCGACGACGACGTCGACAGCGACTACCTCTAGCGATAGTTCGATCATCGTTCCAGACTACCACAGATCATTGGCAGAAGTGCTATCTTCATTCCGCGGCTTCTACGATGGTTACCACGCGTCTGGATTAGCTCATCTGATTAGAACTGGCGCAAGGAGCATCTCCATGTCCTCAGCGTTCCCCAGAATCAGCTCGTGTTTGTCGCCCTTCTTCAGTCATTTTACAGGATACGGGCCAGTCGAACAGAGCACTACAGTGACCACGGCATCCAGCACGTCCAGCACATCAAGCTCCATTGGTGGTATCGGTGCAGGTAGCCCATCCATACTAAGCCCAGTGATAGAACCAACGATAGTTCCGGTAGCACCACCGGTACCCGTCGTCCCTATTCAGACCGAAACTGCAAGCTCTACGGCGTCCGCTACCGCCACCGCCACTGCCACCATCGCCGAGACGCAGCCGGTGTTTTCCGCTGAACCGACAATCATCCCTTCGGTTATCCCCTGCGATCAACCAATCTCTTCAGGTGTGGCGGCAAGTGCGGCAGCAGCAACGGCAACCGCGGCGGCAGTGCCAGTTGTTTCAAGCTACCCGACTGCGTCTCTGATACAACCGGTACCCACTTTGTCCCCGGCGATTGTTTCCAACACGGTGTCCGAGAGTAGCTCCGTGGTCGTAGCCGCGCCGGAAGCCGCGGTTCTGCCTACTGTTCTGGAGGGCAACGGGGCTGCAGCCGCCTCTGCTACTGCTGCAGCTGCAGCTGCGTCCTCAGCCGCGAACGTCTTCCCGACTTCGGTCGTTGGACGAGCACCAATCGCCTTGCCATTGCGCAGACACAGGCCCAGACCGATCCTATCCACTGTCACACCCGCAACCGCGGCCGCGGCCGCGAGCGCGTCCGCTTCCACGGGCGGCTATGTCCCATCCTTTGGACCGGCTCGATATCGTGGTCTCGATCTGGACATTGATCGCAGAATCAGATATCCATCACCGATTCGTTCGCAAGTCTTCCCCGCCGTGATTCCGTCGTCGGCCGTCACCTCGTCAACCGCCGCGGCCGCAGCGGCGGCGTCAACCTCCTCCTCGTCTGCCGCGGCCAGCAGTTCAGCCAGCTCCATTTCCTCGGGTGGCTTCAACTTTGTCCTGCCCAGGGAACAGATAATCGGTGCTCTGGGTCACGACGACTACCTACTGCCGGGCGACGTCGTCGTGGTTAACCTGAGAAACAAATCGAGGCTGTTCGGCCGCGTACTAGATGCCACCAGCCCAGTCACGTTCGGCTTTCTACAGCCGAAGATGCGTGCCTCTTTGCTCCGTCACGGTGGACGTGTCTGGAATCTGCTACCTAGAGACTTCAGGGATCCGGAGTGCTTCCGGAAATTTAACAATCCTCTACTCCTGCGTCATGGCATTTAGACATCACTATCTATCTCGTGACTAGTCCTCAATCATTATCGACTATCGATTAACAATTATAGCCGATCGCAATTGTGAATAAAGATGTGTCTTGAAAAATTGATTGCATTAATATTTATTTTCATAACAGTTTATTTTAGTATTAGTATTTTGCGAGCGTTACGTATGTACTTCTGTCTCAATGTTAAATCGAGTTGCTCAACGTGCGTAAAACCGTTTCTTTTTTTCACCGTTATTTGTTTATAATTCTTTCTCATTTCTTTATTTTAAACTGAAACACTTGCGGCAATTTTTAATTAAATACGTGTTAAAAAACAGACGTACTTTGCATGCAATTTGCAAAAGACACTGCGCGATATGTATTTGGCAAGTTTACACAATTGTCGCGAAATATACATATAAAAAGGTCATCTTTCCGAGATACTCCAGTGTGTCAACACTGGTTTTATTTGTTACATCCTATATATATGTATATATATATATATATATATATAGGATGTAACAAATAAATACACATAAATACTATATTTACATATGTATATATAGTATAATATTTTAAAAAGATCATTACAAAAATAAATTTTTTAATTTAAATCTTGTTTTAACGTTAAAGTAAAAAAAAAACACGAAAAAAATAACGAACCGTTATTTTTTAAGAAACGATAACGATTTACTTTTGAGAATCAGTAACTTAACAAAAACTAATTATTTTTCTAACTCAGTAACAAGTACTGGTAATGAATTACTTTTATAAGTAACTATTGCAACCTTGGCGTGTGCACACGCACGTATGTAGAAGAAAGGCGCAAAGTATCCGTTTTAAATAAGAACTTTTGTCGTAGTTATATTTTTCTAGCACGACAAGAAATCAAGACGCGCACATCTATCATAACTTGAAAGATTCCTTCACTTCATTAAAATCAAATAAGAACAACCATGTGTAATGCATATCAATGCAATAAATAAACAATACAATTTATATAATATTTTACATACATTTTAACGCGCTCGACAATGTTACAAATATTGCGACGCATTCTGTATTTACAATTAAAGAGAATTATAGAGACTGATTTAGACGTATTGCAGATAGCTCCCTTAATTTTGAAACTGATGAACATTACTGTCGCATTATTATAGATATAATTTGAAAACGCAAAGAAATGCAATGATTACTATGTTGTATTTGTATGTACATTTAACAATCGAACATGAATATAAAAGAAGCGATGTTTCTAAAAATTATTACTTTCAGATTTCTTTTAAAAAAGATTAACTCTTTTTAAGAAATTTTTGTTTTTTCTAATAAACAAATATTTTTCTACATTTCTTATTGCAATTGACAACAAAGATAAATTTATTAATATGTTATAATATCAACTTGATAAAAAATTTCGGATTCGAAAAGTCGAAAGAAAAATGGATAAAACTAAATTACTTATGACATATAAGAATATGATATACGTTTATGTAAATGTAATAAATGCCCAAAATGAGATGCAGATAATTTAAGGTACGCAACATTATTCGAAATGCGCAATTAACATAGTTTACTACTCGCTAATAAGCTATACTGCAAACTTAATTGTAGAAATATATATTACTAATTATAATATGTATCCAGCAAATAATAAATATACAACTGTTTTGCATTATTAATCAGACAACCGTTACACTACACGGTTAATTCGTTTTCGCAAGCGGATTGATTGAAAAATTTGCTGACGAATTATCATAACAAAGCTGAAGCCCTGTCTTTAACGCGAGATAGTCGGACGATGCTTTAACGATCGATGCTCGTCCAAATATCGCTCTATTCTCCACCAATTTCCACAATCCGAGTAAGCATGGAAAAATATATGAAGCGCATCATATTGACGCGCTTGCTGATGTCTCTCATGCGCGCCGGGATGTGATTATCAAGTTCCAAGAAATCTATCGAGATATCACCAAGCGGGTCATTGCAGAGAGCTCGAGACTTTAGCATTTAGTGGAGGAGCAAAGAAAGATCCAAGTTTAAATTTTTTTCTTTTATTCACATATATATGTACATCGCAAATTGTTGTTTATTGTTGACAAACTAGAACATTCTCAAGATAATTAAAAATATTTTTATCGTAAAATATCTATTGCATTATTATCTTAAAATGAACTTATTCTTCAAGAAATATTAAAAATGATAATTAACTTTTTCTTTTCTGAGAAAAATAACAAATGGTCGTTTGTACTTATGATTGGACGAATGTTGATGATTTTGATAGAGAAAAAAAATCAATAATGTTTTTTTTTTTTAATATTTCCTGAGCGGTACAACTCGCTTGGAGACAGCCTATGATAAAAACATTCTTGAAGATGATTATCTATCTCTCTTAATAATGATTAATGCATGCGTGCGTATGTGTATATGTGGGAAGGTGTATTTGTGCACGGGCAAATAAAAAATTGAAATTTTACTCTTTTGCTCTGCTTAACTAAATGTAACGTAAAATACCTTTACAGAGTTAAAGTCGACTTGAAGCCAGGTGAAAGATGATAAAAGATATACATATATATATATATATATATATAGAATAAGAAGAACGTCAAAGAGATCTATAGTTTATCAGAAGAATGTCAAAAATTGGATTGTCGAAATGCGCGTGAAATTTATTACGTACCTACGTATATATTATGATTTTAAGAGTAACTTTGCCTCATTGTCAGTAAAGATATGTCGCGACGTAATGTGAAAGATGTAGGAAGAATAAAAATCAAAATCAATTGATACAAAACAAACGACATAATTAAAATATATTTGATGACATGCAGTGATACGCGATACATAAAATTGTAAGAAAGTATATCCTCTTAGTGTATTTCTATTAATTAATCTCCATTTTTATTTCGACACATTTGATTGTATAGTTTATGCAGCAGTTACTAAAATTATTAATGTTTTATATCCGTATAAGAATTTAAACTTGCCGAGCTCGAAAAATAATAAACAGATATATACACATATACATTGCAAATGTACAATTTTTAAAGACACAAATATATACATATAACTCTTTCAAATTTTGTACAACAGCGAGAAAAGTTATTAATATCGTGGCGAGTAAAAATAATATTAAGATTACATTTAATATGACAATTTAATATGACTTGCGTCATTGATTAAACCATGAGGAATAATTGAGATAAAGTGTTGACAAAGTGTACTTGTGCAGTGTATATTCCCATCTTTTGTAGATGCCCATCACTGATTGGTGATTTGATACGAAAATCAACTCGTCATATTTCTTGTGCAAGGAAATGTTCTGAGCAAAAAATGTTGTTATGCCAGGCATTATGACGTCTGACATGATTTCGTTGAATCGGTAATTAACTGTTTTAATTTATCATGTACATCAATTCAACTTATTCATTCGCATCATCGCATTATTAAGCGCAAGGACGCTATTCAGTAAAGTTAGCGCAGGTGTGCCATGTCAAATAATGCGTCGGCAAATGAGAGCTAGAATAATGGGTGGGCACCCATGCAACAGGCACAATAAACAAATTTTGGCCAATATATAAGCGTGTCCGTTGAAATGATTGTCATTGCGTATCACGATTCGTGATTTCTCTCCGACGAAGAATTGTTTGGCTTAACATCCCTTCGATCGCTTATTCTCCCTCGCGATGGCACGCGTTGCTCTTTTAGTGACCGTGCTGGCAGTCTTGTGCTACACGAGTCAGGTAAGTTGCTTAATTTGCAAATGCAAAAGAATAGAGAGAAATATTGCTAAGTATCGAATATTTCAAGATAAGCTAAAGTTAATTTATACATGCTATAATTTTAGACATTTTTCTAATACAATATACAATTCTAATATCTCTTATACAAGCAATGCGTTTTACGTAACTCTCTATAGCTCTCTCTCTCTCTCTCTCTCTCTCTCGTATAGCTTATTATTTTACGCTCTACTTTTTCTATAACGTATAAGTTAGTATACATCATTTCGTTGTATACTTATACAACTGTGTCACGTGATACATGTATGTACATAACATTTATTTACGTATGTTTCTCAATACATGTATATCATATGCTTTGAAATATAATTAAATCTTGTTTTTTTTTTTTTCAATTGCTTGTTAGGCCATCCCGGTGCAAATTGAAAATGTGGAAGGTACGCAATTGTCCAATCAAATTACCGACAAGATACAAGAAATGCTTGACCGGATTCCTGACGAGATGAAAAACAAATTCAAGGTTTTCGCGGACAAAATCATGGAACGTATGAAACAACTCGGAAAACAACTTCAGGAAAAAAAAAAGATCGCAGAGAAAATTTTTGAGGAAATTAAAGAGAAATTGTTACAAGAGTTACAAAAAAATAAATTAAATATGAACGAAATTATTGAAAAGCTCAAGGAATTGAAAAAAAAGCTCGAGATAGATTATCAGTATGCACAGAATGATGCAAGTCAAAAGATTAAGGATGCCTTCAGAGAGCACACTCTTGAAGAACTGAAGGAGAAACTCAATTCACTTAACGAAGACAAAAAAAAAGAGATCTTGGAGAAACTCAAGTTACTTAACGAAGACAAAATAAAAGAGATCTTGGAGAAGTTATTAGGTAAGAGACAAAGCGAAACTTATGGCGTCGGAAAAAATATCCTAGAGAAGGGCAAAGACGGTATCCAAGACAAATTGACGAAAAACTCGAAGAAGATTATAGGTGATGCTGACGAAGCCTTCAAGAAACTACAAGAAAATGTAAATGACTTTATGCAGAAGACTAAGGAAATGAACGAAGAGATGAGAAACAATCTGGCGGATCGTATCAGTAAAGTGAAAGGAAAAGCGGAAGAGGCTGGAAAGATAAAGGGAGCATTCCGCAGCATATCCGACAAATTGAAAAATGGTATTGAGAAGGCGAAGGGCAGTTTCAACAAAGGCATAACGAAAATTGTTAAAGGAATCACTGAACTTCAGAATGGACTCGGCAAACTGAAAGAAAGCGCAGGCGGCAAGGCGAAAGAGATTTTCGGAAAGATGAAGGAAGAAGTTGGTAAAATGAAAGAGAAGTTGACGGAAAGAGCTGACGAACTGCAAGGCAAGGCAAAGCGCTCGATCGAGAATTTGAAGGAAAAAGTCGGCGATCTAAAAGTGAAATTAGAGGCTCGAGTTGGCACGTTAAAGAAGGACATAGACGATGCACGCGAGAGAATAATGAAGAAAGCCGGCGAAATGAAAGATAATGTCGAGAAGAAAAGGGAAGAAATCAGCAAACTGGTACAGAAGGAACTGAATCTCTTAACCGATAAACTGAAAGATATAATGGAGAACCTTTTCGAGGAAACGAAGGAAAAAATCAGCGAACTGAGTACGGAATTCAAGGACATAACTGCTAAAGTAAAAGACACGGTGGAAAATATTGTTGGAAAAGTGAAGGAAAAAATCGGCAATCTTGAAAATGTAATCGACGAACTGAAAGGAATGAAAGGCAAGCTCACAGAAGAACTCGGCGAATTGAAGAAGAAGTTGAAGAAAATGGTTGAATTAAACACAGACGAATTGAAAAAGATGGTGGGAGATCTTAGCGACGAAACGAAGGAAATAATCGGTAAAATGAAGAAGGAAATTAGGGAAGAAGCCGGCAAACTGAGGGAGAAATTAAAGGAAGAAGTCGACAAACTGAAGGGTGAGAATGATAAAATTGTCAACTATCAGCAAGCCGAACAGGCAGGCTTGGTAGGTGAAATACTTGATAAGGTCGGCGATTTGATAAAAATCCTTCTCTGAAATATCTTAATTTCTTCAATAATTTTTGACATTTTACCGAAATTACGCTCAATGAGCGAAATCTTCAAGTCTTGACATTCATTCTTTCAATTAGTCTTTCTTGTGTGGCTTCTTCATTCTAGATATTCTCACCTACAATGTTATTTCTCTCGTTCGAATATACATATCGTCCGAGTTACGTAACGCTTAACAATTGTAAATGAAAATTTGTAAGCAAAAAATAAAAGATATGTATGCTATAACATTGTTATAAAGTTGATTTTATCCTCAACATGCACTGCAAAAATTTTAATAAAATAAAAAAGATGATATAAACAGATTATATGTACATGGCATCTTTTTTATTTAATACATTTCGTTATATGTATATGATACATAACAAAATTATTTTTATTATTAATTTCGCATATTGTTTTATTGAACAACATTAACATAAAAACAGACTTAAATTGCATAGTTTTAAATTGATTCACAAATCTTTATCGTTATTTAGCATTCATGTTTCGCAAAAGAAAGAAGACAGGAAGAAAGATCTTTCATCAAAGTAATATTTTACAAATAAAAGTTATGTCAATTAGGTCACGACTTTTAATAATCAACGATAGTCGCTAGATTGAAAAACAACTCGCTATGCTTTAAAAGATTAGCATTTTATTATCCAAATGCTGTATTATAATTGACCGCGAATAAATTTAAAAAAATTTTCTCACGTATAATGTAAAAATAATAGAATTTTTTTCCCTATATATACGTATGCTTTTAAATATCATTTCTTCTGTTTTCTTTATTTTGACTTTTCACACACACACACACACACACACACACACACACACGCACACGCACAC
>NW_012026774.1:473459-475938 GCF_000956235.1 Wasmannia auropunctata
GAGAGAGAGAGAGAGAGAGAGAGAGAGAGAGAGAGAGAATTACATTTTAATAGAAAAAAAAAATGGAATGAAATTTGCATTTCCAAATCATTTTTTAATTACGCGATTATTTAAAACTTGATTAGAGTTAATTCTCTTTAATTTATTATCTTATAAAAAAAATAGAATATGTTTGCAATAATCGAGATACTCATTAATTCATTTTGATATTCAACTTGTATATATAAGCTTAAATACATATCGAATAAACATCGTTTGGAAAAGTTTATAATCTCTGCCCCGCGCTCTGAAAAAGTGAGCCGAACGTCATCGCGAAGTCAGCAATTCGGGTGTGTGAATATATGTATATACATGTACATGTCCGTCTAGAATATATCTTTATCCGGCTGATGTAACGTTTCGCAGAGGGAGGAATGGATGGCAGTTAAAATTGATAATAGCAATCTCGCCTTGAACTTTGACCTGTTCATCCGAATTGATTCATTTAGAATGCGTGTTATAAAGCTCACTATAAACTGTATTTAAAATAACGGAAAAGTCGCTTAATTGCTTGCAAAATAAGATATTAGACAATTAGATTAAATTATATATTCTTTATTAATAAGTAAAATTGGTTTTAGAAGCAATCTTCTATAAACTTTCTTTAAAATAGAATGTAAAGAGATTATAATCTGCGTCAGAAGGCCGGAATGCTTATCTAGAATATGATATTTCCTTCCAGAAGGTTTCTTTCTGCTTATAAATTATTATAAATCTCAGTGTACAAAAGCATTCCCCTGGTAAGATATATCTCTATGTATCATAAATTTGTAGAAAAAACCCGTGTCTTTCTAGAAGAAACTATAAGAATAGCGTTATGTTTATAGGCTGATTTTAACTGGAAATTTTTGTTGCCCAATTCTTATTAATGATTATCGAATTTTTATTGGATCGTAAAATTATATCAGCGAGTCAACAATTTTGGACGTGCTATACAGTTGTCTTATGCCATGCTATTAATTTGATTTTATTTATACGTGCTACTAATCATTTTACATTTCACTGCGTTCCTATAGTAGATAAAGGATCTAGCTTGATTTGGAAATATAATTAGAGATACTGCGAAAACGATTGATTTACGTAACTTTTGGAAAATAGTAAAATTTAACGTAAGCTAAAGATAATAATTTATTTTAGTATTAAAATCACAAATTAAAAGTGTTAAGATGGTATAAATATTTCAAGTAACAACGTAATTCATATAAAATTCTAACAAGATATTTATAAAAATTAAGTACTTATTTACTTTATATACTTTATAGCAATGACTGTAAATGAAAAATTGGTTAAATCACGCGTATTTAGTAAAGAAAAATTAATTATAATTTGTCGTGTGTTATTTCTTGTATTAAATAAATAAATAAATAATATAATAATAATTTATTTATCCAATTAAATAAACATCTAACGTAATTTTTAATAAATAAGAACATAAATTAACACACACACACACACACACACACACACACACACACACACACACACACACACACACAAGAATTGTAAAATTGTTTCCATGGAAAAATAGTTTGATATATCACTAATTATAAGTATAATAATAATGTAATATGATAAAATAAATAAGTAGCACGCGACAACTGTGTAGCAATAAGCTTCGTTTCTTTTTCATTCATTCATCATTATTTGTATTCGAGCAACATTTTAGAAACGTAATTATAAATTTTCAAAGATTTAAAACGATTACTTTTCTGGTTTCCGGGAATGACTAGCATCTTGAAACAGATGTAGATTTAAAATATTCAAATACATGCACAGCGTCCTTCTATGCAGCGAATGAAACGCAGGTCGTTGTCGTCAAAATGAGATAATAAGCACTTTGCCCTCTTAGATAAGAAACGCTTATAAAAGGGAGTGTGATCCTCCATCCTACGCATCAGTCGTTTCCTAATCGACCAAGGAGAAAACACTAGCGTGAGATGAGGTGCTTACCCGTGGTTATCTTAGCTGTTCTCTTGGTCGCGGTAGAGGGCAAGGTTGTGCCAGCTAGCGATGTCGAGAATCAGCAAACTGGCACGCAACCTCTTCAATTGTCCGACCACATCAAGGAAGCCCAAAATGTCATCAACAACTTGGGCGCTCAGCTTCAGCAGCAGTTAAACTTGCCCAACCAAGAGGAGTTTCTCAATACCATCAAAGAGCAAAGCAGCAACTTGGCCAACAATGTCCAGGCATATCTTAAAAACATGTCCGATGAGGTGAGCATGGATATTTATAACGCGTACCCCTCCCCCCCACACACACATACATTTTATTTACATAACTCGGTACGTTAAATTATGTTTTATTTGTTGGATCGACCAAGGGATTATTAAAACGACTGTTTTGTCTATTTATATCCCAATTTTATCGAGATTGCTCGTTTAATACGTTATAACTTGTCCTTCCGCGTTGCATATATATAATATATATATATATATAT
>NW_012026774.1:475958-614327 GCF_000956235.1 Wasmannia auropunctata
GTATAAGAGACAGATATATATATATATATATATAGATTAAACTCTGACTTATTTGTTCGCAGTATCGACGCGCTACCTCTAATATCTAGAGCTCTAGAGATAGGCACATTTTCGAAATTAGAGATAAAAGAACATCGGCGCAACGCTTAATTATCCATGTAAAGACATAAAGGATCGTTCGTTCTTTGAGCAAACTGACAAAAGAAAGCGTTCAGCTCCTCGATCTATTCTTCTAAATCAATTCTTAAAGAGGCAATCGACGCGATTGGGCAAAAGAATTGACCAGTATCGAAAACGAGAAAATTTACAGTGCAATTTATGTATGTACATACAACGATTCAAAATATCATTGATATCGATGCGTTATGAGCAATACAGCAAAGTCATAAATAATTATAATATGTCTGTGTGTACCAAAATAAAAACAATTATTAAAAAAAAGATGAATTACATTGATACGTTTTTTAATTATTTTTCTGCTTGAAGAATAGAAAAATCTACTAATCTTAAATGTACAACGTCATACAATGTATGTTTTTGGTCAAAAACATTACAAAATAAATAATCGTGACAATATATACGTATATATTACAACTTATTTAACGATAAATATCGCGTACACTTAAAATTATATATAAATCGAACAATCCGATACTTTAATAATGTTGCGCGGTATGTATGTCGAATAAGCATTATATATAAGTACATGAAATTATTTGTAAATTTGCATATACATACCTCTGCTAATGTGTAAATTTTTTGCGATTCTCGAGTATGACATTGCCTTTGCATTTTGTCTTTACATCCGTGTATATTTAGTTAAATTTTATATCTCCCGATACTTGGAATTATTTCGATAAAAAATCCGTTCTCTCTCAAGCTTGAGATAAAACACTCTTGGCTGTACGCATGCTGGATCGTTTGCAGATCAAAGCTAAGAGCCCTGAGTTGGAAAACCTTTGGACAAATATGAAAAACAAGTTGTCCGAAACGTTCGACAATCTAAATGTCAATCCTGAGACGACGGAACAGGTAAATCAGCTACGTACCAAGTTTCAAGAGGGTGTTCAGACTCTTGTGACCGAATCGGAGAACGCTGCCAAGACCATCAGTGAGAATTCCAGTAAGGTTCAAGAGGGTATTGCCAAGTTTACCAAGCAAGCGATCGATATTGCTGTCCAGGCTTCGCAGAACCTAAACAATCAGTTGCAGCAAGCCACGACGCCGCAACCACAAAATTAAGGAAATTAATTTGTTCTTACATTAATAGTCTTGCGTGCGAAACATCTCGAACAAATTTACACGGAGACATCAAATTTCGCCAAGTTATCCAATCAGCGTCATTTCATGTCGTATCGTAAGCGTACGATTGATAACTGATAAATTGGATTGTTAATAAAAGTACTTGATCGTTGTATTCCTTGTTTGTTTCCCTAAATTACCCTATATTATTCATATTATTCCTTAATTAATGCTCTTATGTGTGTTTATTAGTGATTCTCAAAATAATTCTTAAAATCATTTAGAACCGCTAACTTGCATTTTTTTTCTTTTTTTTTCCGATTTATGCAATAAGTCGCATCACAGAAACCAATGTACATATATACGTAATTAATATATGCATATATGTTGCAACATTGAAGATATAACTGATTCTAATCAATCTTCAATTACTTAAAATAAATTCCCTAGTGAAAATAAAAATCGGAGCGTAAGTCGAACGTATATAAAGAGGAGAGTGACAGAATAAGCATAAACGAAACTTATTCTAGGAGACGAAAAAATTGAAATAGCGGAATGTAAAATAAGCCTCAACGCTTACGTTACACTCCGATTTGTATTTTCATTAAGGTTTTAATATGTTAATACAATGAAATATTAATCTTACAATAAAAGTTGGCTGCGTAGTTTACGTAAAGTGTGCAGCGATTAAATTAAATCTCATTTTAATAATCTTGTATCATCTGATTTGGCAAAAAAGTCAACATGTCATATTCTTCAGAGAAAGAATGATTGACGTCCTCCGATCATACAATTATAAATATCGACTTAATAATGCTTAAAACTATAATCATTCCTGCCAATTTAATTGACATGTATGATGTATATCAATTGCATTGAACGCAAAAATTAATTTAAAGACTAAAAGAGTAAGTTACACACACACACACACACACACACACACACACACACACGCGCGCGCGCGCGATAAAATAAATGTCTTCTAAGCATACAAACGGAATAATTGCACAAAGAAATATATACGCTTGATATGAATGTACTTGATAAGACACGTGCTATTGCAGTAAAACAATGTCGCGCGGTAATAAAAAGTTTATAATGGGAATTTATACCATATTTATATCGCACATACAAAAATTCTGTATTTATTATCGAATATAATATATTATTAGCGATGTGATCGAGAATCGACATTTGCTCAAACTGATATTTACAACTCATATTAAAAATTAATACAGTATTTGTAGAATCCCTTCTCTTTGCTACGTAAATGGCGAACATGAGAGTAAATCGAAATTAAAAATCGGTTTTCCGGATAATCATCGTTGCATCGTGACGTATCGTATTATCGTATTTCTGGCAAATTGATAAATATTTGCAAACGCCTGAAGATCGACATATACGATTTTATACAGTACGATGTCGAGGAGCAGAATTTCCGCATCCCAACGGCATCGAGAGAAAATTGAAAACACCGTCAATATCACGTTTTAAACGTCATTCTAAGTGATATCTAATTTGAAATTAACGACTTGAGATAAAACTCAAATGTACACGACGATTATAATAATTAATTAATGTACATTGTTGGCAGCTTTCATTTATCAAAATAAACGTTTTTAAATAATGTTATCTTAAACATTAAATCAGACACACACACAGACACACTGTATATGTTGCTGTTTTCAATAAATACTTTTCTTTTATTAGCACCTAATTTTCAATTTATATTTGTATGTATAACTTATAGCTGTTAATTATTTATACCAAAATATTGATTCGAGAGAAAATTTGAAGAGAAATAAAAAGAATAGTGTATAGTTTCATTCTTATATCTCTAATAAAAAAGTCTTCGGCATTTTTATTATAGATGTATGGTGAGTTCTAAGTGTAAAGAAATGTATGAGTGAAAATATATCACGGAGAATATTAATGAATTAATGTTGCATTTGCCATCTCAGTCAACGCAGTCAAGTCAAAAGTAATTTTTCTTTACCTGCAGTATCATTGGATTTAGTAATAAGATTTAGAAACGACAAAACAAGTGATTATACCTAATCAGCACATTCCGCTTTGCTTTCGCACTGCAAACGTCAGTGAAACCTACTTATTACAAAAAGAATTCGCCGATGTGACCTATAAATCAAACGCATCAATTTTAATTCATGCAAAAAATTGTTTAAAAATGACTTGTCAATGTGTATATAATTCATGATCCATTAATTACTTTTGATCGACGTATTAGAGTTATTCTACATGTTCAATTAAATTAATTAATTTGAATGTAAAAAGGTATTAATGTATGAAATGTAAAAATGCTTTCGTTCACGTATACAGTAATATGCATATACGCGCGCATATTCGATTCTTATATATAAAAGGATGGGACTCGTCGAATCGTTTCATTGTTAGTTAAGGACCCGATATTGAATCAACGAGAGTGTCAATTATTCTTGTCAATTGTTATTTTATGAAAACTTTGGAGTTTTAATTGTTTCTAGAAAGGAAGTTAGACGGAGTTAGACTGCAGATATGAGTGCGCATTTTGTCAAGGTGGATATAATCTTTCTCTCAGTCTCTATCATGTGTATGGTAAGGCCAAAAGTAAATTAGCGTACAGATTACGCACGTAATTGTTTTAATTTAATTTCATGATCATAAAGATAATGTGTATCATAGTGTGTATCCGTCTTTAATAAAAATCTTGTCAAATTACCTTGCCAGATATCACTTGCCAACGCTGCTGAAAATTTGGCGCAGAATAAATCTGAAAAATTGTCTACGGATTCACTGGAAAACGAATCACAATTCCAAATAAAGAGAACCATATCTGACGTTGAAAGATCTGAAAGGATAAATCGTGGATTTGAAAAAATAATCGAGTTCGTCAATGTTTTGGGCCAAATGGATAATTTTGTTTACGACAGAACAAAAAACATCATTCGCAAGCTCAATGCAATTTACGATATGGACGATAATGAAAGATATCACGGGTCTTACTCTAAATCGTAATTAATAGCTAGAAAATTATTATTTCGAGTCTCCTTTATATACGGTTAAAATGAAAAAAAAATATATATATAATATATTAATATATATGTCTTAATAATGTGGTATTAATATATCTATAATATTATATATATACATATATTAGGATACAAAATTATCTCATAATTATATAATATTATAATAATCTATATAAATATATATGTTATATATACACATATATATATATATATAACATGTATATATACACATATGCAGTATAGCACATATAATTTTATATATATATATAGGTACGTAACGTGTAATATATATACATGCGTAAAACATTAAAAACTATTATTTTTACTTGTTTTAATTAATATATTAATTATTAACAAAAAACGTACATTCCATTTCTATAATAAAGAAATTAACTTGATTTATATATATATAATAATAAGAGAGATTATATAATAAGAAAAAGAATTGAGATAAAAAAGAATATATATGTACATATACATACATATAAATAAATAATCTAGTAATATTATAATATTTTATAACGCATATATATATGTATAATATATTTTACGTACGTGATCGTATGATGTATGTATATATGTATGCACATACATAGCGCGACTATGCGTTTAGTAATGTCGCCGAAATCCGTTTGCATTTATAAATCTCACATTCTTAACAAGAAATTTCCAAATTATAGGTAATAATAATTATTTTATCCATTCTCTCATAAAGAATTGAAAGAGAATGAAAGTAAATGATTCTATTCATTACTATGAAGATTGAAGAACACATACATTGCCATCTAGCGATGAATTATCGCACAATTTTGCATTAACTGGTATTATCGATATACATACGTATGTCGATAATATATCCATATACGTATTGTATACTTACCTACACGCACTAAACTTTGCAGATAATGGCTGTGTTCGATTACAGCGCTTGTGAATATAATTATTTTGTCCTTACGTGTGAGGGAGAGTTGACACCTTGACAGAAAAGCAGAAACAATAAAGCAGAAGCTAATCAGAAGTTGTACTTGCATGGTTATCAAGTATAGCAAATGTGTATAGCACTTAAGTGCAACTTTTGATTGGCTTCTCCTTTTCTGTCAAGAGTGTCGAGATGAATTTTCCTTGGTTTATTGTTAGCAAAAGTTTTTTTCGAACAGTTAAATAGAAAACTATAAGTTGAGTGTGAATATACGGATCAGCTCTCTTTTTACGCTTTGTCCTACTGGTCGAATTTTTGTAGATCGATCCGGTCTACAGAGTTCCGTGCAAAACTCGGGCACTGATTGGTCGACTGGATTCTCGTCCGTTAATGTCCGAATTGTCCGAAACGCGCTACAAGCTCTACATACTTGGCGATACGCGCGCGCGACACGACGCGACGGTCATTCGTTGCAGTCGTTTGGTTGCAGCGTCGCGAGAGTTCGTGGTTCGATCTAAGCGAGCCACGAACGAACGGGGGCCGCGCGCGGACAGGCGTTCACCAGGTGGCGACTGCGTCCAAGAGTCACCGTGATCAGGTTGATCAGGCGACTTGTAGGTACGTTGAGAGATTGCAAATCTATCGAGTATCACATTTCGCCACATGTCGAATAGTTGAAAACGGGGAAAGATAGAAACGCGCATCTTCGCGGACCACCTTCGCCGCCACTTGGCACGCGTCGTTCGCGGACCGTCAGTCTCGTTGGTACGTTCTCCCTCCCTTTCTCTCTCTCTCTCTCCCTCCCAACTTTCTGTTTTTCTTTCTCCTTTTCTCTTCCCTAGAGACGTGTGTGAGAAGAGAGCCCCGTCCCGTAAACCCCGTTGGCCGTGCGAACTGCGAGAGTTGTACGTACGGGGACGGGCAAACTGCAGCACGCAACTTTCTCTGTACCCTGAATCGAAGAGCAGCCGTCGCCTGCAAAAGGAGCATTACGTCACGCGGTCGTTGACAATCGTCGAGTATCGTCGTGACACACGAGTGACGAGCGTGGTGAAGCGGTCGGTTGAAGCCAGCTTGCGCGCTCGCATCCTCTGGTACTGTGTGTGTAATACATTTCCACCTCCGTCACGTCGTGTGTACGCGCGTCCTTCGCGTTTTTACCGAGAGATTATCTTGGAGCCTGAGCTGTAGTCTCGCTCATCAGTCGCGAGACAGCGTCTCACTTCTGTCGCGAGCCGCGATTAAAAGTCACACGCAGTCTTCGAGTTGAATCGTGTCTCGCGTGTCGTACGTTCGCCCACTTTGCATTCCAACTAGTTTGAATATAACCTAAAAGCCTTCGTGAATGTTGATAGTTTTCGCAGTCCTCGCGACCTCCTTTTCCTCCTTTTCCCTCTCCTTATCCTTTGCCTCCTCGTCCTCATCTTCAATATCTTTACCTTCATTTTTATCTCCATCATTTTCATCCTGTTCACTTTACCCACATCCTCATCTTCGTCTCTTTTCTCCATCTCGTTGCGTTCGTCGTCTGCGTCATCTCGCGAGAAATCACGCGTTGCCGTCGAACGTAAAAGCGTCGCATAAGTAAATAGACAGCAGCAGCAGCGACAGCTGCGGTCGCACCCACTCCCGAACCCGCATATCCGTACATCCGCGTGTCCGTGACATCCACGGACGAGAAAACGGATCTTTTCGACGTCAAGCGGTCATCGGGAAAGTAGTCAAAATTCCGGTCCCTACTAGAAAACGAGAGAGCCTCCAACAAACCGGCGGCAGAAATCCATCGGCGATTGACCAACAACTGTCGGGCAAAATGAACAACAAGAGGAAGAACCGTACGAACAATAACAGGTACTGCCAATCACTTGGCTTTCCTCGTCAAGATCATACTAGCAGGTATAATATCCAAAACATAATGAGACGTATCGATGATTAAAAATAACGTTTTCTTTAATCCGTGCCTTCTTCCAGATCTCCACGGGCACGTGGGCCGCAAGAGAGATGCGTCACGGCCGAGGGAGTTTATAACAATGCTCATTTTATGCATGCAGTCACTAGCCACGTTGGCAACATAGTGCAGGTACCAGGCAGATAACTTTGTATGCATATACAATGTAGTGCTGCATAGTTCGCTCAATGTTGAAACTACGGAATTTAACGTCGTGACGTTAAATCTCCTTTTCTTATTTTTCTGTCTCAGATTCAAACTCAAAATGGTTCGGTGTACGAAGGCGTATTTAGAACATTTTCGAGTCAATTTGACGTAGTGCTGGAGATGGCTCATCGTGTGGAGAGCTCGGGAAAGATTAGTGTAGATAGCGTAGTAGAGAAATTAATTTTTAAACCACAAGACGTTGTTACTATATCTGCCAAGGACGTTGATTTAGATTATGCTATAAGAGATACTTTCCAAACGGATACAGCCATTAGTAAGTTTAATGGTTTAATCGGCGAAAAGGAACTCGAACCTTGGGATCCACCGACTACCATGAACGGGGCTGATTTAGAATTGGATGGTGCTGCTGTAAGCACTCGTACATTTATTTCGACTACTTTAACAGGGACACTTATCAGTTCTATCTGTTGCAAACGAGTTGTGTGTATGAAATTGTTTTTTTCTCAACTCTTTCAGAATGGTTGGGACGTGAATGAAATGTTTCGTAAAAATGAACAAGAATATGGAGTTCAAACAACGTTTGAGCCTTCCTTGGTTGGTTATACTCTACAACTACAACGTAAAGACACAAAGGATTATAAGGAACAGGAACAAAAGGCTGCTGAAATAGCAAATGAGATCGAATCTCAACCAAATCATAAAGCTAGATTAGAACTGGAAAATGGCGATGAGGAGGAAAGATTTGCAGCTGTGGTAAGTGCTTTAGATTATATTTTACAATTTTTCCTTTTATCCATCAGCTTTGTATTTTTATTAAGTACTTATTGATCCCATTCTAGACGAGACCCACCGAAGGAAAATATATTCCGCCACCGTTAAAAAAGAAAAATGGTAACACTAACAAACTCATGAGATCCAGTGAGCCTCCGTCTTCGCCAGGAACCACAAATAATAAGAATGTCTACAGTCAACCTTCTCCGTCCACGGCCAATGTAAATGTCCCACAGCCGAGCATGTCGGTCGGAGTACAGCCTGCTCATACATCGGTGCAACACTCGGTATCCCTAAATATGAGTATGCCGCCCAACGGAGTGGTTGTTACATACAGTAATCCACCACCGCCGTTTGTACCTCCACCAACGACGCAGTCACAGCAAGGTATGTTATTTGTTTGCACTCGCTCGTACCTACAATCTTGTACTCTAAGATTATCGTTTCAAAAAATCGATTTTGCCAAGTTTATCAATAGTAGACGCTGCAATATCTCGCAGTATAATAATTTTCAATTAACCATAACTCTCTTAATATACAACGTACATTTATTTCCGGGAAATGTAAAAATGTGGCTCTTTCTATGTAGCGAATGTACAATGGAGGCACATTAAATAATACTTTTTTACGAAAGGCATAATAATGATTACACAATTTTTTCTCGATATAGTAATCCAGCAGAATCAGTCACAATCTCAAGTTACTCCTTCGATGCCGCAAGTAAGCTTTCCGGCACAACAACAGACACCTCCGAGTAAAATAAATACAGAGAAACGTGAGCGGCCTGGCAGACAGCAAGTTTATCAAGCTGATAAAGCGCCACCAGCGCCTTTTCCACAATCAAACGTTGCGTCTTCTCATCATCAACATCAGCAGCAACAACAGCAACAACAACAACAACAATCTACGCATCAGCAACATACATCATTGACGCAACAGAACTCTGTAGAGGGGCAAATAGTCATACATAAGTCGGATCATAGAAAGGTACGACACGTACTCTTATTTATTTAAATTCTTGTCTTTCTTTTTTTTTTTTTTAATCGCGGGGCAACTCATATATGCCTATAAGTTTTACTTTAAGGCTCCAACACCACGAGGAAGAGAAGAACAGCATTCGGAACTGAGGCAATTCGCTGCAGAATTCAAATTAGCGGAAGCATCGCAGGGACCACCAGATACCCCTCAAATATCCAGAAAACAGCATCAGCATCAACAAGATGTACATTCTGTTACATCACTGAATCAGCCACATCATCAAGGTCCCCATCAACATACGAGTCCACCGCAACAACAGCCACCTACACAGCAGCATACCAGTCCTCATCAGCAACATCAAACTGTACAAGAGGAATCAATTACCAATAAGCCACCACCTGGTGCGTTAGTAAGATCCACAAGTCCACCTCAGCCGCAACAGCAGCAGCAGCAGCAGCAGCAGCAACAACAACAACAACAACAACAACAACCACCACCACAACAACAACAACAACAACAACAACAACCACCGCCACCACAACCACCTCAGACTAATACTCCGACAGTGCAACAATCTCCACCGGAGCCCGCGGTCGATAAGATAACTACTGCTTTTAAGAAATCTACTTTAAATCCAAATGCTAAAGAATTCAATCCAAATGCCAAACCATTCACGCCGGTAAGTAATATACATTAGCTTGTTATGAAAAGTTGAACTGAAATAGAAACAATAAGATTTGTATTTTTACAATGTATAGCGCTCACCAAGCACACCGACGCCTAGTCGACCGCATACACCACAAACTCCTCAGTATACAGGAGCGACTATGCCCGCGACCGTTGTTATGCCGGCATACGTAACGCCAACAGCTTTCAGTCAACCACCCGCTCAACAAGTGGCGAGGTTCCGGAAAGGTCAGTGTTTCTTAGGTATTCTCGATGCATTTGTATCTCGAGTTTTTTTGTGTGTGTCATGTAATAATATGACTTGTAAGATTCAAATATTAATACGTAATTATCTCTTTTTATTTCAATACTCGGTATAGATTTGAAAAGTTTCTTCAAAGTTTACTATATTCCGAGCAATCTGTTTTTGCGAATCTTACAATTTAAAATTACTCAATATTGAATATAATGGACTCTCAAATTTAAAAATTACAATATAAATTAAGGCTAATAACAGTCAAAAGCAGTTTTTGGTGCTCAAATCATATATTAATAATCATTACATTAATGCATTACAATACTAACGATAATTAAATAAAAAAACATAACATTTTGACTCTCTTTCGAGTCATCCTCAGCGTACCACAGGAGATGTATTCGCATTTAAAGAGATAATTATCGCATTTATATCTTCGGAGGTACACTGAGGATGACTTGAAAGAGAGTCGAAACGTTGTGTTTTCAATTATCGTTAGTATTATAATGATTATCAACATATGATATGATTTGAGCACCGAAAACTTCTTTTGACTCTCATTAGCCTTAATTTATATTGTAATTTTTAAAATTACTAATTTTTCCAAGTTGATTTGACAATAAGATTAGATGTAGTTTTTCTCTTTTTCTATCTCTGTCGATTGGAATAATTGCAGTGGCACTGCACACACGCACACGCACCCACGCACGCACGCACATTGGCGAATATTGTAAAACAATATGTATATGACGATATGTTATTACGATTTTTACAGTGCCAATGATGCAGCATCGTGCGCCAGATATAGCGTCTCAGATGCAAGTAGCCGCAGCAACGGGACAGCCGTTATTAGCGCCAGCTATACATCCATTCCAGGTGCCTTATGCAGGACAACCGGCGTACCAGCAAATGGTACGAATGGTCCAGGCACCGCCACCACCGCACATGGCCACTCCGTACCATCATCATCATGACTCGCAAGGGCCGCAAGCCCCCGGTATACAATATATGGGCCCGCACACTCATCCGCATCCTCACGTAGCTCAACAGCCACCTAGCCAAACGCCGTCCCCGGCCAATCCAAATCAACCACACACCCCGGGCGCTTATAATCCACCCGGTACTCCACAGCCTACGTATCCGCAACCTCCGCCGCAAGGTCACGCGCCGAGTTATCCGATCATGTGCCCTATAATTCCATCACATATACCGTCAATTCCGCCACAACACATGCAATACCTGCCACCACAGCCGCCTCCGGGTGCGCAGCAGACTATACCCGTCATTTTACCGCACAATCAGTAGCCGTGACATAAGTAAAGGAAGATAAGGAAGAATGCATTAGTATTTTCAGAAGGTAGGATAAGACTTTCAAAATTGAGTTACTTTCACGATGGCATGTCGATTGTTCAAAGAATCGCTCGCTTCAATTTCGCGCTCTCAATTTATTCCAGCCGCAATCGATCGCTAATCAATATAAATTAAACATCAATCAACTTTCTACGTTGATCAACAGTTTAAAATTAACTCGTATATGTTACTCGTTTGGTTAGACAATCAGAGAGGAAAAGAAAGGTCAGTTATATTTTCACAGCCGGTAATCAATCTGAAGCAATGATATATTTCGGATGGTACACTGTAAATGATTTTAAATGATTGGAGAATGTTGACCATCTTGAAAGTAACTTATTATTCAAATGTAGGTCAATCGTTGAATGACCTATAACCTGTGTATCGAGTCTCTTAAAAATTTCGTTGATTATTTTAATCAAGTTTTAAAATTGTAAAATGATAGTGTTTATCATTATGCAATTTCACAAAATTACCCAAGTTTTTTTTTTTTTTATCAGATTAGCATGTATGTATATCGAATATCGAAGAAAGAACGACCTTTTTGCACTTTTATCAAGTAGTGCTTAATGTGTCGAAGAATACGCGAGACCGCGGTCGTTTAATAGACGTATTTTAAATTCAAGAGTTTCAATTTTTTCATACTCACAAACTCATAGCTTGCACTACTTTGTCAAGTAACAACCAACATTTCAGCGAAGAAAAACACGATTGAGATCACGTGAGCGAATTCTTTCTCTCTCCATCTCTCATTTTTTTCTGTTTCTCTCTTCTTTTTCCCGTTATCTTTAATCGAGATGAATTTATTGAAATTACATGAGAACACAAAGTATATATCGGAGTACATGGCATATTTTTCTGTCCGTGATTGGGTTCTGTTAATTCTATTAATTCAATAAGAATGATTTCGGAGAAAAGAAAATATGTATAGGATCACGCGATCGCGACTCTTTCGAGTTTGATTTGAATGAAGCGAGCGATAATTAACGAAGCTGGAGTACGGCTTGCAGGGTAAAACACTAGCGATTCTGCGATTTGTTGATAATGAGTTTTGTTACAAGATGTTGATACGCGCAGGATCTTTGTGTGTGAACGCGAAAGATTACACCGAGTATGCGAGATACAACATTTGCACATCGACAAATCGTGCTAACGTTAACGGTGCAAACAGCAGGCATTCGAGAGGTACATAATTTGCATACCTTCAGCCGAGTTTACTATCGAAGCTTTAATAATTTGTTTCAATAGTAAACTCTACTCACCTAATTGCTGTACTGCGCCCTAATGCTTCGATACGACCTGGTTTTTTTTTTCTCTTCAATTTTCTAATGCTACACGATAACATGCGGAATCGAATAGAGCACAATCGAACGAAGAGCACAATTTTGAATGCAGAACATTTAAGAAAAAAATTCGATATTATTTAGCTTTGTTGCTGTCTAGAAATCGAATTACTAAATATTTGGCATACACCTCTGTATGAGATGTAGGAAAGAAAACATGATGAGGCTTCGTCACTTCTTATATTTAACTATTACATTTCATTACGCGATACTTGTCATGAAACGACGTGCGTAATCTTGATAGGAAATGAAATTGTCATAAAATTGTTATTAATTGTACCGAAGATAACGCTACTTGGCGTGAGACTTGGTGGAGCAATACGATTAAGTTACGAATGCGCACGAATCCTTTGTTAATTATGTACCTCTTGTCTCTAATAAGTGACAACGTGGACGTTCGATACTGTGGACTTGAAAAATCTATCTGAACGTAGCGTATACTGCCAATTATAGGACAAGGGATGAGATTGGAGGCGAAAAAAAAAAATTGTAAGAGCCGGTCTCGTATCTCTCCAGTTGAACTATATACACACATACACACACAGTCGCCAACTCTTTTTAAGGCAGGCTCTTTACTCCGCTCGACTGAATATAAATATTCAGAATAAAGGGATTCCGCCGTACTTGCTCGATTAGATTCGAAAGGATTAAATTTATATTATTGCGTGACCACGCGTAGAGAACACGTTACGTATATCAGCGTATGTTATAAATCGAAACAAGGGACGGCGGGAGGGCAGGATTAAAAATGGAAAGAATAGAAAAATCGTTTGTTTATTTTAAATTAGAGATATATGATGCCAAACGATTTCTATCGGAATTTAATGACACGAGGCACACTGATGTTGAGCCCAATAGAAGAGAGGTGTAAAATACTTGTTTGTTCCTTCCCCTAATGTCTCTTTCCAGCCACTAATCTCGGCTTTCCCTTGTAGAAGGCTCCGTTCAGATAAATTTTTCGACCACGCTCGATACCGCGCGATTGGGAAAAGAAAGTTAAACAACTACGGCCTTAGACCTAATCGTGTATATAAACGGAAGGAAGCAAAAACAACTTTTGCCTGAGAGAGAGAGAGATAGTTGAATGTGTGGCATCGTTAAACAGATTTTATATTAAAGAGATTTAAAAAGAAGAAAAACATCAAAATAAAATCAATACGTTAAAAACCAATTTTTTGTGCATAATCTTTCTCTTCTTTATCTCGTCTTCTCTTTCCTCTTATCTCTAGCGTGTAATTTAAAACGATATATGTATAGCATATATAGCTTTAAATGTAACAACTTATCCTTTTATTTCTATTCGTACATATGTGAGAACAAGGTGTGTTCTTGCTTAACATTAATTCAGTGAACAAGGATGAAACGACACATCTTATAAAACAGAATGCATCATTGCATTCTAGCCCATTTGGATTGCCACCAATGTGCAGATCTTTTACGCATGCGCAATAAAAATGTGATTATATCAAAATTGATAAAAAAAATGGCCCATGAGGGGATCGAACCCGCGACCTTCGCGTTATTAGCACGACGCTCTAACCAACTGAGCTAATGGGCCAATCGTAGAAGGCTTTCAACATTCTGTTATTATAGTTAGTCTCTTGTTTGTGGAAATATGAAAAATTAATCTTAAAACAAACAAAATAATAAGAATTGCGAATTAAATCATCTCTCAGTAATATTAAAAATATAGAGGTATCATTAAAAGAAGCATAGTTGGTCTTACAGGGTTTCGCGTAGCTCGAGAAACTCGACGGGAGAGTAATCGAAGAACGATGACATTATCAACGCGCGATTTTGACTGTACCGAGGATAACAATTATATTAATTATATCACTATATATTTTTTAATTTTCATTTTTCACAACGTTTGTTGTATGTACGTACACCATATACGTGCCATATATGTACAGTAGCATTGCGAAAATTGAAAAATAATTAACATGTTATTTTATTGCCGCAATAATAAAATAATGATTTAATATAGTAGTACACGTGTTTGCTATCCTCGCACGGTATATAACCAAAATGGTTGGTAATGTCGTTCTTCAATTACCCCCGGATCCACTTATGCAGTTACAAAAATTTAGCCATGGTCGGTAACCACCTCGTTGGTAATAGTGTTTAATGCAAAACACGTGGATGTCGCCACTGCTCACTGCTCGATGTATTATAAGATGTCTGATCACTGATGTATTGTATGTCATTGTATGTACACATACCATGTATGTACCGCGGAGTGCGGACGTTCCACGAGTGTCTGCGAGTCGCGAGCTACGACACTGCAGCTACGGTAGCCCACGACCCACGAATCCCACGATACGACATTCTATGACTGACATCGTGACGTGACTCGTGACTACTGACTCGACATATGTACTTTAATTTAGTACGTGCCGTGCAGTCGAACGGATCGAGCCTGGCTATACAGACTGATCATAGGACTTGCACTACTCGTAGCAGTCGTAGCTCGTAGGGAATGATCAACGCTGGATCCGCGTCGCCGTCAGTCGCCGTGGTGAGTTGCATTGAGTTGCATCGCGATCCAGTTGAAATAGGTCGACTGGGCGGTTTGGGCGTCGCGGTCGTGTGAACGATGGAACTCCGCCGATGTTTCCGTGGTGCGTGAGCGTGTCACGCCCCCGAAGCCTTCCCATCTCTTCTATATCGCCCATCCTTCTCCCTCATCGTGTGTATTTTGTGCGACGTGAGTGCGAGCCATAAAAAGAAAGAGATCCTACGAAAGCGCGCTGTGGGGAGCGCTACGAGAGAGAGAGAGAGAGGGAGAGCGCAGTCTCGACATATCGTCACACGATTGTACGCAGCGTGTCACGGCCGTGACGCAGCCCTTCATACAAGTATGTATGTACGTACGCATAGCACGCATAGCATCCCTCACTGTTCTATATCTCTCTCAAGACAGGCATGACGTGACGTGGGTGCATACTGCATATAGATGCAGATTCACTCGTACATACACGCGTTACATTCAAGTATCTTATATACGGGCACAGTATATAAGAGTAAGTTTATTTATACACACATCAAATTCCGAATACCTATTACGTATCGTCACCGAATTAAATGCATCATTAGATATATCACATGTAGTATATGTATACATAAGTGTATATATATATATATATATATTTTTTTTTAACACCATATATATATATACATACATACATTGCATATCTTACTTTACTTCTTCTATAGGATTATTTTCGAAAGTAGTAGTATTGCCCAAAATAATTATCAAAAGCATTTTGTTTGGAGGGGAATATCTTATTGTTAGTGTCATAGTATAAAACTTTGTTCTAGATGGAGTTGCTCGCCAGATGTGACTCACCCTCATCTTTTTAAATGAGGAATCATATGACTTTCCTGATCAATATATTTCGTTAGTTATTCTACTTATAAAAATAATATATATGATATATCATCAGAAATGTTTATTCGTTATCTTATCTTGATTATCCTTTTCTGCTTTTTTTTATTAAAAATATTTTTCTTAAAATATTCTTAGAATAATTTAGCCAGAAATGCAGCATCGAAAGTTTCAAACAAATATCCAGACTATACAATGCTAATTACAGCGATACATTGAGGATAATGATGAGCACAATGAACAGCATTTAACGCTACAGCCGAGTTAATTGATTCACATTCAAGATAAAACATTGATAATAAAAACATGTCGTGTGTTATGAAAATGACACAAAAGCATTTTTATTTTCAATGGTTATAATTAACAACATTAGTCAGTATATTCTTCTCACGAAACGAAAATGATAAATCAAATGCTTTTATACACACAAGATAATTTCCAATATTTTCTGAATTAAATAAGTGATATAGTTAAACGGTATCGTTTTGATTTTAATTCTAAATCAATTTTAAATGAATAGATAACAAACGTTAAGATATATTTATTTCTACATTAGTTTACCTAAAAGTTATTTCATTAGTACCTTTCCTTAGTACTATTAACTCTCGTTAATAGTATACAAAAACAACGTTTTATAGCGTATGCCATGCTTGTTCCAAGTAGTATTTCAATGTAAGTGTATAATTAGATGTATTAACAAATCAAAAATTCCGAAATTTCAAAATATACTCGAAAACGTGGTTTTTTCAATACATTTTTATTCTCTCATCGCACTGGGATAAAAGAACAAAGTTAGAATATCAGAAAAAAATTAGAAGCTACTTATGAGCTTACTTCCTCCGAAAATCTATGGGAAAGTTTTTACATTTCCGTTTTTTCCTCAACGAAATGTTGAGCGAATGCATGCGACGAGCTACATAGTTATCAGACCGTAAGTTCAACGAACCGGAGAAGAACATCGCAAACGATCGGCACCTTCGATGGCAGAGTATTACGGTTGTTCACAAAGACGTGCCGCGAATAAGCGAGAGTAATCACATCTCGATGGAATTGATAATGAAACGGATGATTCGCTTACTTTTGGCATGCTTTCCACTAAGAGCACAATGTAAATCTAACATTTATTTCGGCGTTTCTTCTTATTTTTTTTTTATTTATTGCGCTTTTTTCATAAATCAATCTTATTGAACGTATGAAAAGTTGTGTTTTCATATAGATGAAAACGAGATAAATACTTTTTTAGAAAACAGACACAAAGTTTTTATTTTTTTCATATTTAATTATCACACTGGAACACATACACCACACACTGTTTTTAACATATCAGGAGATTTCAGAATTTTTGGAATAATTGTGAGGATATTATAAATCTGCCGTATATTTAAATTTTTAGTAAAAATTTCAAGTAAATAGTCCTGTTTAAAAAAATAAGATGAAAATGTGTTTTTTTCCAGATAATGACGAACTGATGAGACTGAAAGCAAAAGATCAAGACAATGGATCAAATGGGCAAGAAGCAAGCGGCTAACTCACCGGAGGTGGCGTTGGCCAGCGAGATTTTCGACCAGTTTTGCAACGCCACTACGTTGAAATCTATTCTTGGCTACTACAGACAACTATGCGAATTGCTGAAAATCCGACCGAATGTCATTAATCAGTTTTATCCAAAGCTGAAAACAAAATTGCGATCGTGGAAAGCGCAAGCTCTGTGGAAAAAGTTTGATCAGCGAGCAAATCACAAGTGTTATAATCGTGGCAAAGTATGCCCAAATACGAGAGTAAGTTTATTTATTGATCTCTACCTTCCATAATTTTTTTTATTTTTTATTAATAAGGGTGGAAATTTTAAAAGTAAGTTACATTTTTTAAGGTTTTAATTATCGGCGGTGGCCCATGTGGTCTACGCACAGCCATAGAAGCGCAATTACTGGGAGCCAAAGTCGTTGTGGTGGAGAAAAGAGACCGGATGTCCAGAAATAATGTTTTACACCTGTGGCCTTTCGTCATTCAAGATCTACGTGGTTTAGGAGCGAAAAAATTTTTCGGAAAGTTTTGCGCAGGTTCTATAGATCACATCAGCATTCGACAGTTGCAGTGTATTTTGCTAAAGGTTGCTCTAATTCTTGGTGTCGAGTTCCACGAGAACGTAAGCTTTGATTCTCTGATTCAACCACCGGATAATCAGGAAGACGGCAGTAAGTAATAATTGGATAGAATCAAAATTACTTTATTATTATTTTTTTTTTTTTTTTTTCATATTTTTGAAATATTTACTTTCAATGAATTACTCTTTTAATTTTATTTGTCTGCAAAATTAATTTTTTTTTTGTTTAATATTTTCATCAGAGATTGGTTGGAGAGCGAAGACTTCACCACCTGACCATCCTGTTTCCCAATACGAGTTCGATGTGCTAATTGGAGCTGATGGCAAGAGAAATACCTTAGAAGGTTTTAAACGGAAGGAATTTCGAGGAAAATTAGCCATCGCCATTACGGCGAATTTTATAAACAAACGTACCGAGGCAGAGGCTCGTGTAGAAGAGATCAGCGGTGTCGCCTTTATCTTTAATCAAAAATTCTTCAAAGAATTGTACCAAGAAACTGGTATCGACTTGGAAAATATCGTGTATTATAAAGATGACACGCACTATTTTGTTATGACTGCCAAGAAACATAGTTTAATCGACAAAGGAGTTATCCTGCAGGTAAACAACTTTATAATTATATATTATTTCTCAGACAATTAAAGTGAATTATTATTGATTTCTAGGATCATGCTGACACTGCAAAACTACTCGCGAAAGAAAACGTGGATCGCGAGGCGCTGATGTTGTACGCGCGAGAAGCGGCGGAATTCTCGACAGAATATCAAATGATGGATATGGAATTTGCAGTGAATCACTATGGCCAACCGGACGTAGCCATGTTCGACTTTACTTCGATGTATGCGGCGGAAAATGCTAGTCGCGTATTGGAGCGTCATGGGCACAGATTACTCATGATCCTTGTAGGCGACAGCCTCTTGGAGGTAAATGATATGTTACTTATCACACAATCACACAATTGAAATTACGTAACAGTATTTACGATATTTAAATTCAGATCAATTTTTTAGACATCGATTATTAACGGGAAAAATTTTTTTTAATTCAAGGACGTTTATAATAAAAGAATGTGGATAGAGAGAAAGAGAGAGACTATTTTATTTTTATTTTATCATTATTTTGTTCGGCATTTGCGTGTTTTTGTTATTTTAATTTCAGTATTCCTTGTTTCATTTGATCTTTAATGAAAAGCTAATACAGAAATTATTGTAGCCGTTTTGGCCTACCGGCTCTGGTTGCGCAAGAGGATTTCTGAGCTCTTTGGATGCAGGCTGGGCAATCAAAGGTTGGGGCGCTTTGTTGTCACCGTTAGAAGTAATTGCGGAGCGTGAATCCATATACAGGCTATTAGGCCAAACGACACCAGAGAATTTGAATAGAGATTACGCTGCATACACTTTGGATCCTCATACTAGGTAAGGTATCAATTACAATTGAATAAAGCAACTAGGCCTGTGATATCTAGAAAATGGAGAAACTCATGTCTCGTTTAAAAACAAAATATAACTATCCAAATGTGCCACTATTCAATGGTGTAATTGTTTGCAGAAAGCTTTATTTATTTATTTGGATTATAGAGGAGCTTTTTATCAAATTTGTTTGTCTTATAAAATAATTTAAGAATAATTAAATATTTTTTATTGCTATCTTTTTTTTTCAAGGTATCCGAATCTTAATGTACGTTCTGTAACTCCGATACAAGTGCGTAGTCTTCTCGACACAGACGATCCTGAAAGCATCATACAGCCTACGATGCAGTCAGAGATTGATATTCCAAAGAAACGAAGACGTCGCGGTGAGCATTGAAATCTTGAACTCGTAAAAAGTTATATTCTGTGATTCTCATGTTTCTTTTTCACATTTAAATTACTATTTGTAATTTTTTATATAATTTAAAAAAAATACCTTTATACAGATCTGAGAGCTGACAGTCAAGTTCATCCAGACACATTGCTTCGCTGGCTGCAAAAGCAAGTTGCATTATACGATAAAGTTCACATCGAAGACATGGGTGCCTCTTTCAAAGATGGTTTAGCTATTTGTGCAATTGTTCATAGATACCGTCCAGATTTAATAGATTTTTATAGCTTAAATGCGAAAGATGTAGTGAAAAACAATCAACTCGCCTTTGATACCCTGGAAAAGGAATTGAACATACCGCCGGTAAATATATTGTATTTTCTATCGTCCTTCCAGCGTCTTTTTAAGCAAAATAATAAATATTAATTAAGAGAAAGAATATACATTAACATTATATTAATCAATTGAACTGCTAGTCTTTTTATCTTAGATAATAAACAAATATTATGTCATAAGTAAAAATTATCATATAACATTAAATGTTTATAGATTATCTAAATAAGACAAAAATAATTCTGCTTATAGATAATGACAGGAGAAGAAATGCTTCAATGCGATGTTCCTGATACACTTGCCATGTTTTCTTACTTAACCCAAATATATGAAGTTTTCAGAGGCGAGATTCCATATGTCAAACATCCAAAATTAGTAAGTACATAAAAAAAACATAAAATGTTGATGTGCTTAGTCTTTTTCTTTCTGTGTAGAGTCTTTTATTTTGAAGTCACTAAATTAGCATATGTTATTATTTCTTCAAAGAGTTTTGGAAGATACTTTTATGAATACCTTACTTTCCGTACTAATCATAATAGTCATAAGTTTAAGTTTACTAGTACATAACAAGCGCGCGCTGCGTATTGAATCCCATACATCTTTCAATAACATTTATACCAAATTACATTTTAATTAAACAAATTCTAACAATTTTCAATAAAATGACGTTTTAATCGGCCATATTGAATCGGCCATTTTTTAAATAAAATCACGATTTTTTAGAAAATAGCCACATAATTCACCTTTAAGATAAGCCCAGAAAGAAGTCGATATTTTTATTTTTCTGAAAGATATGAATTTTTAAACATTGGGGAAAAGAAGCTTCATTGCAGATAACATGGCATTTAATTTTTAAAATAAAAATTTTTTGAAAATTTTTTATATTTATGAGTTTTTAAAATAAAAATTTTCTTTTTAAAAATTTTTTCTATCATTTGATTTTTAAAGCAAAAATTTTTTTTTAATTTTTTATATCATTTGATTTTTTAAATAAAAATTGTTTGACCCACTATCACCCACCACTACCACCCACCACCACCGCCCACCACCATCACCCATCACCACCACCACTTACTACCACCCACCACCACCTATTTTAATTTATTTTTCTGGAAGATATGAATTTTTAAACATTGGCGAAAAGAGGCTTCAACGCAGGTAATACGGCAATTTTAAGATAGGATTCTTTATTGCAACAGGAACCAGAAGCAGAAGAATGCATCGGACATCCAAAGCAACTGAAACAATGGACATCTGAGGAAAAGGCTACGAAAACACGGTACTCGCGCTCACGATATGCTAATGAAAATGTACACTCTCACACGGATAAAAAGGACAATACGGTTAGCCGGCGTTCTCGAAAGAGACGGAGTACCGAGAAAGTAGGCGCGACGATGGTAAGCAGAATAAATTCTCCATTTATTTACAATTTTATATAATGAGCAATGCTTATTTAATAATAATAATAATAATAATAATAATAAATATACAGACAAAAGCAATGACAATTTCGTGAAAAACGTTCAAATTTTTATAGAAAATCAGTTTTTTTAAAGAAAATTTATTTATTTCAAAAACAAAATTAAATCTTTTATAAAAAATTGAACCTAACATAGCTGTACACAATTGTTGACTTTTGTTGACCTTTGTTAGAAAACTGAAATGCTTGTATCTTATGTATAGTCACGATGGCAGAAGATCGAAACTGTTATGTGTCGCGGGATATTCGTATCGTTGTTAATCGTATTCATTGGACTTACTACTTTTACCGGCCTTCGGGAGGAGCCAGACACATACTGAACACGCGTAACCTACCGTAAAAGGAAATAAGTCCAAACTGTCGGTTATATTGTCAAATTTTTTTATATAATCTTATGTTAATATAATTGCTATTTTATGAAACTTTGAGTAAGATTTTTTCAAACTCTTAGGAGATCGTGCCAGAAACATTATACATAATCTTTTCATTATTTTTATATGCGCAAATCCATATGGCTAAATACAACAATAACGTAGTTGATTATGCACAAAAATTTAAAATTATGCTAGCGGTAGTCTAATAAAAAGAAACTTTAGAGGCCAATTGATTTTCTTTTGTTTTATTGTTTCTTTACATACATACACTGCCGTCAAAAAGTTTCCGAACAGTAGTAAAATTTTTATATTTGGAGTTTCAAGCCGTTGAACTTATTGTTAGTGCAGCACTGTGCTCAATCAAAGAGTAGATTTTATCATTTTAAGTGATACTTAAAAATATTCTGTATCGATTTTAAGTTTAACGCATTCCTACTACTGTAAAACTACTTTTAAATCTGAGAGCCTTATCTGTTTGCCATTCTGAAAATTGCAATGTTTGATGGAATGCACTTGCGAAAATTTTTCGGGGATGCCATTTGTAAGTAAAGTGCATTCCGTCAAACATTGTAATTTTCAGTATGGTAAATATACTCTCAGATTTAAGAGTAGTTTTACAGTAGTAAGGATGCATTAAACTTAAAATCAATACAGAGTAAGTCTTAAATAAGTATCTTTTAAAATGATAAAATCACATCAATCTACTCTTTGATTTAGAACAATGCTACAATTGTAAGTTCAACGGCTTAAAACTCCAAATATAAAAATTTTGCTAGTGGCCGGAAACGGCAGTGTACATTTTTTTATATTTTTTACATTTTATAGATTTTGTTTACTTTTGCATTTCTATTTGCAAAATGGGTCTTTAAATTCTTTAAATAATTTAAAAAGCCATTGTTCTCGAAATGGGAAACGACAAGATTTACGGTTCTAAAGAATTTTCCTCTCAAGTATCATTCTGTCGCTGCTTCATGCTTTCTGGTATAATTTGATCCACAATAGTGCTTCGCTTTGCTGTAAAGAAACATTTCGTTGCTTGGATCGAAATAGATCAGCATTTATAATTAATTGATCGCGCGTGACTAATAAGTAAATTCGCAATAAAGGATGAAAGGCAGAAAAGACTCGATGAGATTGAAAATTATCGAACTGAGCGCATGAAGAAGCGGCAATATTTGCGTAAGATGGCAACCCAGCAGTTCTACAAAAGTATGCAGATGCTGCAAGCCAATGCAAAACGCGAGAAAGATGAGCCCTTTGAGGATTACTCGATTTTTTTATACCGTCAAACTGCACCAGATTTCAAGGATAGAGTAAAAGATTTAGAGCAGAAAATACTTTATCCAGTAAGCTAAAGATTGATGAGTGCAAATGTTTGACCATGTTTTTCTATATCTGCTGACAAAAAGCCTGTGTCATCATTTGATATTCAATATAACAGCATAACGCATTTCTAAAGATAATGAATGACAAAATAATGAATCACCATATTTTCCATTCTTGCTTCATTGCATTTATACTAAATCGTGACACACAAGGAATATATTTACATTTATTTTCTGACGTTATAATTTAGTACGACTGCAATGAAGAAATAACAGTATTAATACAGTTGTTACTAAATTTGTTGAGAGTTATATATGCACATGTTATTGACTATTGTTGATTAACAACTGCTTTTTTAATAAGATTTTTGTTAATTGACAAAACTTTTAATTTATTTTTGTACGAGGAATTATATTCTATCTTCACGCTTGCCCTGTTGTTATTATCGCATTATTATTGCCATTATGAAACTGGTGTCTAAAGAAAAGTTATTAGATAAAAAGGATTCAAATAACAATATTTATTTTTTATTCTTTTAATCTGATAGAAATTGATTTTTCTAAATTGTATTAATTATATGTATGAGTTTGAAGAATCACATTTGAAACGTCAACTATTTATTTAATTCTTTAAAATATTTTATTTTATTATTATTATTATTATCATTATTATATGTATTTTCGAAGAAACCTCGTATTTATATTCAAAATATAGTTAGTAAGATGCTCGCAATTTTTGCTTGCGTTGTTTGTGATACTGTTACTAATTCTCCTACTAATTGCTCGCTCGCATATACTTTGATATTAAGTTGTCAATTATTCCTAGGACAGACAATCTAAAATACACATTGGTTACCAAAGAGATAGTGTGGATGAAGAATTCTCAGGTAGGATAAAGGATTTTGAAGATAAACTGAAAGGAACATCTTCCGAAAAAAAACCTAGAGATCTTTTACGTGCTATTGGTTTGTACATATTTTTTATTTTCATTCAATTCCAGTAAAGTTTTCTGTCTTTGTTCTGTACTAATCGAACTATAAAATATATTTGTAGGTAAAATTGAGAAAACTGATTGGAACGTGAAAGAAATTGAGAAGAAAATCGAAGAGAACAAGATGGGCCGCAGCGTTCGTCACGAACGTGTCGAGAAAGTGCCCAAGTGGAGTCGCGAGCAGGTTGGCAAAGAAACGCTCAATAGCGATGGCATTCTCGCACTTTTTCAGATGTGTATATGTTTCATTCAGTTTTTAGCTCGGCAGATCAAGATGGAGAAGCGAGGCAACGATCAAAGGGACAACTACAGTAAGTACGCTGACATAGACAATACCCTGAAGAATATAGGCAAGAAGATCAGGGAAGGTAGCGCGCTCGGATACAATAAAGTTTCAGCCATGGCTGAACAATTTTCGAATAAAAGTCAGGATGTGGAACCCAAGCTGCAAAAATCGGTAAATACGAGTTTTACGATCTTCATGGGAAAGGACGGTCAACGAAAATATTCTAATTTCATCGTCTGAGTTGTATCAGCGTCTCTATTATATCTTATATCCCCATTGTCTTATAGAGAGTGTGTGTTACTTAATTCCAGAATTCAAGTCAAGAGAGAAGATATAAATCAGTAGTCAGTAGACTTGCGTTTTTGAAAAGATTCATAATTGTATTTAATTCCGTTATAACACATGTCAAAATGTTTTAAAAATCTTTTTCAAGCAATGTTGTGTTAGATAATTTTTTAAATCACTTACTAATAAATTTTAAGGTATTTATAAATTTATAGCTTGCAACATAAATGAAATTTCTTAACAAACTAGATTTGGATTGTAAATACGTAGATTGTAATATTTGAGAGATAACGTTGGCTTTTTAAATCGAACTTTTGTAGTATTGAAATATGTATATATCGTGTGAAATATAAACTAACATAACTAATTATATAAATATAACGTAAAAACGTATAAACTTATAAATAATTGCTAATATATTAATAAAATATTAATATAAAGTGAATATTGCTTGACAAATTAATATAAAGATAAGATCTAAGATCTAAAAGTGTCTTCTCTTAAAAGATGCTAGCAGCGTGCGTATTAGATATATAAAATCGCACAGCATTTAATGTAGCATTAATAATTTGGATTGTACGAATTATTTTTGTGTAGAACACTAAGCCTGCTATCGTGTTACCTGTGCAAGGAGGTTCAGAGATGTGCCATTTTTGCAACAAAAGAGTTTATCTTATGGAAAGACTTAGTGCAGAAGGCAAATTTTTTCACCGCGGTTGTTTCCGGTGTGAATATTGTTCCATCTCGTTAAGAATAGGTAATATTTAATATTCTCTTTATATGTTTGCTTTTTAAATATTTTATGATTTAATAATATTGTTGTTTTATCTTACAGGAAATCATACATTTGATCGAGAGAAAAATGGTGGACGCTTTTATTGTACGCAACACTTTGGACTATCGGGAACGATGAAAACTAGAGCAGAGAAAAAAAGGATCCACTTGGTGAATAAAGAAAATGTACCTAATGCCGCGGCTACATTAAAAACACCGGAAAAGGTATAGAATAATCTTATATACTGATCAATAAATCTTGTGTAATAATAAATACAAAAATGTTTACTACGATATAAAATGATATCTTTTTATAGAATTTTTGTAGGAGTAAAACATTTTAAAACGATAAACTTTTATACAAAAATGTATGTACATGCTTTCAGGCCAAAACGTCCTTAGAAGGCATTGTTGGACTTGATTTACTCGATCGTGGTCAAACGCCGGAAAGAATTGAATTTGAAAATCTAGCAGAAATATCAGATCCTGAGGAAGGTCACAGTCAAATGGATGAAGATGAATGGACAGACAGAAATTTTGGTGCTTCTACCGCAGAAATGGGATCCAGTGATGATATTTCTGATATGAGGTAAATATGCATATATTATTTATAATACTAGTACATAACAGGCGCGCGCTTCGCGCGCGCACCACTATCATTCCCCACCACCCACCACAACTACCCACCACCACAATTTTTTATATCATGTGATTTTAAAGTAAAAAATTTTTTGTTGAAAATTTTTTACATTATGATTTTTTATATTATGATTTTGAAAATAAAAATTTTTTTTTGACTTACCATCATCCACCATCCACACCCAGCACCACCACCCACCACCACCACCCACTACCACCACTCACCTCAACCATTTGTTGTACCACCCACCAGTCGCTATCTTTATTTTTCTGGAAGATATGAATTTTTAAACATTGGGAAAAAGAGGCTTCAATGCATGTAACACGGCAATTTTAAGATAGGATTCTTTTCATATCACAGACCTCTTATATACCTTTATGATATTCTATATATAATAATTCTGGTTCAGTTATAACAGATATAAATATAAATTTAAACTTAAAATTTTTATTAGAATATATTTATATTTTAATTGATTTGTTTAAAACACAAAATAATAAATATATATTAGATGTAGACTGGAAAGTTTTTAGCTTTTTTTTTTGCAAAATTCAATCTTTATTTGAAGAACATAAAAAGAGTTTAATCAATAAAATATTTTCCATTATTATCGATGACTTTCTACCACTTCTCGAGTAGTTTACGAATTTCTAAGTGACAAAAGCTTAGCGGTTTTGAAAATCATAAATAAAATCGATGCTTTTTCGAACTTTTTCTTCTCTTCTGAAGTGTGTATCAGCCAAACGATGTTGCACACGGAATAGGTGGTAATCGGAAGGGGCCATATTTGAAATGAATACGCCGTGTGCGGCAGAAGTTCTCCACGCGAGAAGCCCAACGCGAAGATGATTTGCTTCGCCACCTCAACAGTATGTGGCTGTGCGTTGTCATGCAGGATGTCTCATTAATAATCGATTAACAATATTTTTGAGATTTTTGAGATTATGGCTTGCCTTACCATGGCTTTTTGTAATTATTAATTTTAATTTCAAAATCGCAAAAAGGCGTGAATATTTCAATTTGAAATGATACTCCATCGATGCAAAACTTAAAGCTAAGAACTTTCTACTACACCTAATACATATAAATAATTTAAATTTTTAATTATAATGTTTGTTTAAATTATCATCATTTGTTTTACAGTGATTCTGATGAGGATAATGAAGCATTTGAGGAAGCTATAGATCAACCACTTACAACTGAAGGAACTCTCGAGTTAGCTAAGAATTGGACATTGCGCTATTCACATCCACATGCTACAGTCGGACAATCTGACACCGGCAGCAACGAATATGAAGATTCTAGCGATGAATACACTAGTGAAGGTATTATTTATTATGCATAAAAATATATGCCCTCGCGCACGCACAAAGTTTTCATTTGTTAAAATTATATGATATCAACTTTTTTTGTTATTCTCTTATTTTGTATGATACGTTTTTCACGAGAATATTCTATATCGGTGTGAAGTTGGCACTCCATTTTTAAATATCCAAAATTTTAAACACAGTTTGATTGGCACCCACAATAGTTGTACAGTTCATGATAGATTAAAACAATAGTTCTAATCTATCAGGAACTGTAGAACTGTGGGTGCCAATGGAACTGTGTTTAAAATTTTGGATATTTAAAAATTGAGTGCCAACTTTACATCGCCATATTATTATGCATTGATTTTGATAAAAAAGAAATAAATATATATATATATATATATTTATGGATAAAAAAACAATGGGGAATAACAGGGAGGAAAGAAAAATACAGAATGTGTGATAATATTAACAAATTCTTCAACTTACATTACTTGTAATGTATGTTTTGATTTTTTGTTAGACGATGAAAGCGGCACTGCAACCGAAGACGAGGAAGACGTACGCGCGCGAGAGCTCCGAAAGCAAGAAGTGTGGTTGAAGGTGCCACCGCGCAACTCTGATACTGACACCGGTTCGGAAACAGAGGTGAAGCAATCTAAAGACTCTATAAGTCCCGCTATAATTCAAAAATCACTCATTTCTTTTGAATCTAAAATAACATCGTCCTCAATGTCCAACGTGAACACGAATAATAGTGATCTATCATCCGAGAGAAATCCTCTCAAAGAACTGCTAGAATTCTCTAATGAACCGGCATTACCTTCTAATGAATTAGCTACAAGTATACACGGTCAAGACAATACGATTTCCGCTCATAAAAATGGTGCATCTCTCAATGTTATCTCGCAAGTTTCTGAAAATGTAATTTGCGCGACCGAATCAATGCCTCTTCCAACGTCAAATAATACTGACGATAATATTTCGGGTCAGAATAAATCCTTGATTTTTTTGACAAATATTGCTCTTAATCACTTGAATAAAAAAGATTGCGAGTACGAAAGTTTTGTGGAGGAAGGAATTCGATCAGATTTAGACGAATTGCATAATAAAATTGACGATGATTGTTCGCAAAATGATATTCTCGATGTCGACGTGAAAAGTTTTATACCAAATTTTATTAATATCAATGTAAATGTTAATAATTTGAGCACAAATAATCTATTTAAGAATTCATTGGATTTATCTACAAATAATATGAAAAAAGGTTCCACGCAAAACAATTGTTTTGGAGATGATTCAGAAAAGGTTGCGAAAATTACAATTGCAGATACTATACCTTGCATTGGAACACGCAAGGATTCTAGAGTTTCCGATAACGAAACTATCCTAAATGCTGATGATTTGCCGAGTGTAATCACTTCTTTGAATGGAAGCAAAAATTCTTTGTCTTCCTCATCGTCAGAGACTTATCAATCGGTAGAAATGTTGCATAGCGGTAATTCAACCAATAGCGATCACTTGAATGATTCGGTAGAATATTCCAAGTCTAATTTACTTGAAGAAATAGAAATATCTGAGTGTGAAAATATTACTGGTAGTAGTGCTACTAATCAGGACGAGAGCAGCGATTTTACTAACAAAAATAGAAATATTGAATTTGTCGATGATAGTAGTAGTAATAATAATAATAATATTCACGTGAGTAATGTTATTGATAATAAAGTTGATGTATATTCAACAACTCCGGCGCTTACTGCGAGCGTGTTACAAGAGTCAATATACCCGATAGTAACAGTGACATCGCCATCTCCAACACAGGAGATACAGCTTGAACAATTATCTTTGGAAACTTCAAGATTGCTGGTTCCCCTGGAATCACATAGTATTCCAAATTTTGATAATGGTAATAACGCATTTGACAAACTGAAGCGCGATCTGAAACAGAGAAAAGCAAAGAACGAAGCTATAAGAAATGTCGACAGTGGACTCCGACCACTGTCGACTGAATGCGCTCGATTAAAGATGAATAAATATTTTACGGAGAATAAAAGAATGGTTTCGAACAAGCAACCGACACGAAATAAGGACACGCTTAATATCAAAATGATACAATTACATATTAAGCCCAAGTTATCTGACAAAGTAAATGCAGAAGAAATGCTGAAATACTTTAATAAGACCAGTTCTTGGAATAATAATAAATCTAAAGCTTCAAATATATTCGCTATTAAGCGAAATGAAAGACAAAAGTCAGAAATAGATATCGAAGAAATAAGCGATATGACCGAGAAAGACGTTGATGCGATTGATCAACAATTTAATCAAATCGAAGAGCAAAGTAAAATTGCATATTTGGAAGTTGATGAAAAGCTGATGGATTCTCAGTTCTATTTGTCACGATTTGAAGCAGTCCATAATAATGAAGAGGAGATAGCACGCGATAGTTTAGATTTAATATGTAATGATCTTGTTGGACTAAATCCTCAATTAAATATTAACAGTGATCAGATTGATCTATTGACGGCAAACTATAGTATTCCTAAAGTAGAGAATCATACTGCTATGATTTCCGACGATATATCGATGTTGCGTACAGACGTAAAAAACATTTATTTTAATATTACAAACGATGAAAAGGAACGAGAACAGATTAATTCGACAGACGACATTCTGAATAGTGACATAAATAACACAACAAATCAAGAAAAGAAAGATAATATAAAAAATGGCAATACAACAGACGATGATATAATTAAAGAAGACAGTGTAATTAAAACGGGCGCACAAAGCAATACTTCAAATAATTCACAAAATGAAGAAAAAAGAACGGATTTAACAGATTTAGATGGAATCATACTGAATAATAATAGTGATGAGAAGCAAGCTAATAAAATAAATATTTTGAGTGATGATCCGGATAGAAATAATGAATCAAACAAAAATTTGTTATTTGGAAATAATACATCTCTTAATGCAACGTTAACTGCTTCACTATTAAATAATACAAATAAAGTTGTTAAATGTAATAGGTTGCATAAAAGCGATACTAGTTTAAATAAAGATGCACCGCGAGTTTTTTCCAAATGTATTGGCAATAATTCTAAATCATTATCCGAATTAAAAAATATAATATATAAAGATGTGTCCGCAGTAAAAGCAATAATCGTCGAAAAAATAGTAGATAAATCTACGAACATTGAAAATACGATTATAAACAATAATTCACCAGAAAATCATGTTGAAGAAGTTCCTAAAAGGCCTAGGCGGAAAAATTTGTCTCATGATATTAATTCTTTTCAGAGAACTCCAATAGACATTCTTAATTTGACAATTTCTAACACGGAACTCTCTTTGCCTAAAATTCCAGTAAGAAAAAAGTCAGCAAAAAGAAGCTTCGAGCATCTACATCGAAATCTGGCTCTTGAAAATGTGACGGAACAAACAACACTACAAAGTCAAACTGTCGAGAATATTTCAGAATTATACGGTCAGAATAGCAATAATGTTTCTAACATTCAAAGTCAAGATGTTAAAGATATTTCAAAATTAGATGTCAACGATGTCACAAAACTTTATTGTCGGGCTACTCAAAATCCCGATACTAATTCAATGGCTATCCAAAGGCCAACAAGACGAAATGTCGCAAAAAGTCAGGAGGTTGCGAGTCTTTCGAATTTAAACAAAGAAATTATAAAAGGTGTTAAAGATACTTCAATAACGGAAATTCGAAATGTTTCTGATGTATCAAAATTGCAAAGTCAAAACAAAAGTGTACCGTTAACTCAAGAAGCTGCTTATCCTCATACAAATTCGCACTTGTTAAATAAATCTGAGGAATCTATAAAATTTATTTCTAGCAATAATCAGTCAAAAAAAGATAAATGCACAGTTTCATAATGTTAATACAACATCTACATACTATAATTAAATTGTTTGGGGATATAATGCTTTAGCTTTAATTATATTCGTTTTTAACGTTTTATTAGAATTATCTAACTCGATAATATAACCGTCATTTATATATATATATATATATTAAAAGCTTCTATAATTACATTAAATAATTTTCAAATTATACAAGTGACTAAAAAATGAATAGTTTATCAAAATACTTAATATTAACAATTTTAAGAAGTGTAAAGAATTGCGAAAAATATTAGCATTGAACAATTGAACTTTTGCTGAAAAACTATTTTAGATTGGTCAATAAATCTAGTCTTCAAGATCTGATGTTATTATATGTCGTTATCCTACATATATTTATTGCAAATCTACTGAATGTTGATTAGTGGATTATATATGTAGATTTTACTTGTATTTCGAATTAATCCGTATACCAATGGAGTTAGGAATAACTCGGTCAGATTTGCGGTTTTTACATATTCTCTATAGAGACTTCGAATCGATAAATTATATAATTTTTCGTATTAATACAAATATACAATTCTATTTTATGATTCTATAGTTAATAATCTTAGAGATCTTTAGTGGATATTGTAGTTGTGCAATTTTAAATTTGGACGAACTGTGTGAGATGTATTAATAAAGTAAACAGAAAAAGTACAAGTAAAAATCTTGGCTGATGGTGATTGACTTTTTAATTTTCAATGGGGCTAGTTTTTAATCGACCAATTAAGGAGCATTAAGGAAAAGGTAATCCATCTTGTTATGTATGTGAATGGAGTGTTATTGAACTAATTTATCATTAACAGCGACTCAAATCCTTAATCGTTTGTGTTTGACTTATTTAGTTTTCATGCTAAAAGTAGCGGTTTACTCACCAATATTGACTAATTCATTCAGAGATGATCACCAGCCAGTACTTTATTAAATGTCTCACAACACTGTTTTTGTTTTAATTAAGTATAAAATTCAGATTTATACTCTTTTGATTCGATCGTATGATAAAACATTAACTGTGATAAAACATTGGTTTATAATCGCATAATTACGATCATTTACAAAAATAACACATATACAATCAAAACTACTCATAATATCCACTCATAAATCAAAATATTAGCTTCTCTGTCTTTTTTTATCCGACCCCTAACAATTTTACTAAACACTTGCTTATTATATTTTAGCTATATATTTGTTATAATTTTTATTCATTTAGTATTCTTTGTTGTATCGTATCAGGTTGTATCGTCAGAAGATGCGTCGACAGAGGAGAGTGTGGAAAATTCCGCAACCGAGATCTCAACCGACTCCGAATTCGAGCACGATGAAGCGACTCCGACGCAGCACGAGATTCCCGAGATTACAATCAACGATTCCTATGTGCGGAAAACGAGAGGCGCTTATGTTGAACCGAAGAAAGTGCAGGTGAAGAGTAAGATGATCTCTTCGATCAATGGCAACCTGATGCAGGACAAGAAACAGCAAGATATTAACAGCGAGCGATTTTTGGAAGGCCGTACTAAGGTGGAAACAACGAACAAAGAAGTAAATTGCAACGTGCCAGCTTCTGTCGACAAAAATAATTGTATACCATTGTTAAATCCACGAAGGGGAGATTATCTTCTGAATCGCACTAACTCCACCGGCGGAATCGCTTCGAGACTCTCGTTGGAATTGAAAAAACGTTATTTACTGGGCGGATCAGCGTTGGGTGGTTCCGTTGTAAAATCAGGTTCGGCATCTAATGTCGACACGAAATTGAGGAACTTTACTGATGCAATCTCGCAGCATCAAAAGTTGTTGAATCCAGCGCCGGAGCCTAGTCCTACCATGCAAGCATTTCTTCAAGGTATCTTTATTACATATATTTTCAATCTCGATAATTTCTATATTATTTTACAACAATATTTGTGATATTAACTAATGAGAAAGATACTACCAAGAAATAAATTTGTAGAATATTTTATATAAATCTTGTTGCAAATCATCTTTTCACATGCATATAATTGTATGTTTTTAAGGTACTAGTAAACTGCGAACCAACAATGCACCGCTTTCTCCATTATCGCCTACAATTTTATTTTCGCGACAGTTGTCAGCCGATCGCCGAAATTCATCGAATGATGCCGCGAAGCCGACAACCTTGATAGTAGAAACATCCAAGGCGCAACAATTACCTGATTTAGTGAAAGAATCCAGTATCTTGAAATCGAAAACAGCACCCAACATCTGCAGTGAATCTTCGATGAAAAACAGGGAGTTAATTGACGAACAAGTACTTCTACAGCAAGCTACTAATAACTTGACGAAGAATGTCGTAAAAGAGGATTTAAAAGGCTCGCAAAGCGCTGAGAAAGTTGTCTTAAACAATGCGGAGGAAAGTAACGATTTTAGACCGCGTAGTCCCCTTCATGAGACGTCCATTGTCGTGCCGCAAGTGGACTGGAACAAGAAGGACGAGGACAAGGAGGCCAGTTCGGATGATTCTGAGATAGATAGCGATTCATTATCATCCTCCGATTCTAACGGAGCAGTTGAGAACGATCAGTTTGTTGCTGTAAATCTTTCGCCGCCTAGATTACGGATTCACAGCACCGATGGCGACCTTTTACTGGATGAAGGAGCTGATCGTTACAAACATTACGATCCCGACGATGGCCAGACATTCGAGCCAGATTCTATCGAAGTCTCCTTTCTGCAGGATCACCGATTACTCGATTCAATCGACAATACGCATACTGTTGAAATGGTAAATAATAATATGGGACAATTAGACTTGCGGGATAATAACAGAAAGAGCAACTGCAGTAGTCCTACTTCCGAAGCTTCGCCAATGTCTAATAAGCAAGATGATTCCGAGGAGAACGATGTTACCACTGCAGCATTCACTGAGACAGAATTTTCTGAATGGGCTCGCGACGGGGAGGCTTTGGTTTCTGAGGACCTTCGCGACGTGGAGCTCGATATCGATTCTAGTTTCATCACTGTACGAAACAATGCAAAACTATCCTCTACACCCGCCAAAATTGCTAAAGAGGAGGATATGGAAATCGAGTATTCGAAAATCGATCGGGTGATCGATCAGGAATACCCGAACAATAATACATCAAAACTGTTGGTCAACGGCGAAGATATTAATTACATGGACACGGACAATGAGTCGCTGCTGGATGACAGCCTCCAAGATGCCTCCAATATTGCGATGCTGAAAAATCGAGGATATATCGAATTCGTAAATGTCAAGACGACTCTTTCCAACATTCCTATTTCAACTAATATGTACAATCTACCAGTCGCTGATGCGCCGATAGCAAGACTCGATCTAGAAAATGATTCATACGGTGAAGATGAGGAAGAAGAACAAGAAGGCTTTAAAGACGCCAATGTGATCGAGATCGATCCAGTTACCATGGAGGATGTAATGGGCAAATTAGGCGAGCTTATTGTGAGTAAATCATCGATAGAAATTCAATCTGAGGAGCAAGGTGAAGAGGGATTTAAGGAGAACACGAAACGGGAGCAATTGGCAGAAGCTTTTAACAAAGAATTACTTCAGTCGATGGAAGAAGATAGTCTGTTACTTGTGGAGCCAGCGGAGGATACGACTACCAGCGAAGTCGTTACAGTGCTTGCCAGTCCGATTAATCCTCAGGTGTCTATAGTTCCTGCAGAAATGACAGAAAAGCACGAGGAGTTAGTCAAGGCGGATTCCAACAATCCAGACTATCTGGAATATGTAAAGAGATTGCAATCTAGAATCGCAGAGTTTAGCAATGCCAAGGATTCTATTGACGTAAGAAAATCGAGGCGAAAAAACTCGAAAAGCTTGGCGCAGACGCGTACCGCGGAAATGATCGCTGAAGAGATTAAGTGTCAGGAAACAATAAGTGTAAATGGTAACAGTAATGGTGTCAATTCCCCGGCGACCTCGAGAAAACTCGAAGAGATCACGAGAGAACGGTCGAAGCAAAAGAACCTTATACAGGATCTTTTAATGGATAAACTCGAGGCTCACAAGCAGAAGTCAGCCGAAAAAAGGGCCCGAAGAGCTGCGAGAGCCTCATCTTTTACCACAGCGCTTTCACCGATGAAACCTTCATTATCTAATGTTTCTTCCGTTGGTAACAAGTTTGTGCCTACTTCCATAATATCACCAGTAAACAGTCCAACTCGCACAACTTTCGCGGAGGCGAACAAGTCGTTGAATCTTTCGATGTCTTCGTGCTGCTCTCGTGAGCAGACCGATCAAGGAGAAACCAAAGAGAATCCAAAAAAAATCCCAAAGAAGGCAGACGAAAAGTCGACTATTGCTAGTATAGAGGATGCTTTTAAAACACCACTTGCACCGCCAAGACTGAAAAGCGAGGAAGCGAGGAGAACCGCCGAAAAGGCCAGACATGATGCTCGAGAACGGGCTAGAATGAAGAGTGACGAAGACCTAGGTTTAAGTCCTGAAGACAGAATCAAGGAATTAAGAATGAGGGTGACCCGGAGACAACTCTCGATGGATGAGATAAAAACGGATACAAAAAACGATACGCCGAACGATACTGAAAGAGTTAAATCGTACAATTTTAGCGGAATAGATAGTTCAGAGCTGAAATTACAAATCAGCCAAAGCACCGATAATATGAAGAATATCGCAAAGAAGATCAATTTCCAAAAACTGCCAGCGGCTAGCGCGAAATCGATGGATGAGTTGCTGAATACTGCAGGTTTATCACTTTCGGATAATAATGGCACGGCAATCAAAAGGGACAAAAAGAAACCGAAGGATTCAGAGAGAAGAAAGAGTATTATACAGGCGGTGTCAGATTTCTTCTTCAAGAAGGAAACAAGTCCATCACCTAATCAAAAGGACAAACTATCGATGTTCCGATTGACTTCAAAATCAAAAGGAAAAGTAAGCATTATTGTTACAATTCATCATTTATCATTATCGTTAATATTGTTATCATATTAATATGTGAAATGTTCACATATTACAGTGTTCTGAAAGATAACTGTATATATAGCATATTGCTTCTATGTTAATTGCAGAATGATAAAACTGTTCCATCAAAATGCGACACAAGGCCTAAAAGTGTATGCGAGGATATGCTCGTAGGAAATTTCCTCACTGAAAATCCACCGCCTGTGCCACCACCACCGCTTAACTACTCTGTATATACTACTCAAGTGTCAGGTAATTTAACAAATAAATATCTTTTTGATTTTATAAATTGTTATAATATTATTTATATTTATAAGGTTTACGTCTGTATTATGTGCACATTTTTTCTGTATTTTTCGTGATAACAAATGTGTGAATTATTTAGTTTTATTATTACTCATCGAGGCGTAAAATAAAAATAAGTCTAATTATTTTTGGAATCATTGTATTTTGTACACTATTTTAAAATCTAATAAATTGTTACAAAATATTTGGGCTTGAGCCCTTACATTTTGTACTTGTTAATTATCTTGTTAATAACAAAAGATAATATTATACTTTGATAGTTTTACATTTTTATGTTTCAGATGATAGCTTATCAGATGAAGATGCTAAAACAACTACTTTATCAGCATCGTGCATACAAAAAGTTACGGCAACTGAAGAATCGTGCAATAATGTTTCACGTAAATTAAAGACTGCTAAAAAAGTAGCTAGACAAGCACAGTTAAAGAGGTAAGACATAATATACTTACATATGTATTTGTACATATATATTTGAATAAAGAGAACAACAATACAAAGTCAAATTTGAACATACTTACATATGTCCGAAAAGGCAGTTTTATTTTGAGAACACTGCTAAATTGAATATATTTTTAAGATTGCGAATGGCTCAAGAAATACAAAGGAAACTGGAGGAAACTGAAGTAAAACAAAAGGAATTAGAGAGTCGGGGCGTAAGTGTCGAGAAAGCGCTGCGTGGTGAAGGAGGTAATATAATATTCTTTCTCTCTGTATACATATGTATGTAGTCCTCTTTCTTTCAGTTTTTAATATCACATTTTTGTTGTTACAGCCTAAAATTGAAATATAATATTTTGTTTATATCTGATTACTATAATTTTCAATCTCTCTATTCTATTTCACGTTTATATATTTAATCTCCAATTATCTTTTAATTTAAAAAAATCAAGAAAGAGAAACAACTGATAAATGTTAATTATTAAAATGAATACTTCATATAGTTCATATACGTATGTATATGAGATGAGGAGGAAAAAATACACAATCTAAAGTGACTAATAATTTTATTTAGATTCCTCCAATCGTGAAGAAGCCGATTTGCTCAGGGAATGGTTTGATCTTATGAAAGAACGTACCGAATTACGTAGATACGAAAAGGAACTTCTAGTGCGTGCGCAAGAGGTTCAATTGGAAGATCGTCATGAACGATTGCAACAAGAATTGCGTGAACGGTTGGCTGACGATGGTAAATATTTTTATGGTACACTTTTATAAATATATAAATTGTAATGTAATTTTTTTTTAAATGTTTTACACACAGATGATAAGAAGACTAGTGACGATGTTAAAAAGGAAGGAGAAATCTTGACGGAAATGTTGGAGATAGTAACAAAGAGGGATTCCTTAATCGCTCTATTAGAAGAAGAACGACAAAGGTGGTGTAAATCATCGTCCTTGGCAACTATTACTTGTACAAATGCATATTATATCCGTATTTTTAATATTTCCTCTCACAAATCGGAATATTTATCTTACGTTTTCAAATTGCTAATTATCTTATTTGTTTATATTTTTGCAATCCATATTGTGGAGATATTTATTAATTATGATTACAGAAATCATTAGCATCTCTTTATTTTTGAAATTTCCACACGATATTTTACGATATTATTGGACAATGTACGCATGCTTTCTTCGGTACATATATCGTATTAAACTAAACCAAATAGATAACTAAATTTATATTATCTACATAAATCTGAATAAGTTATTATTTTAAATAAATACCTCTTGAGTATACATTTGTATATATGAGTGTGTATGTGTGTGTTAAAAAAAAAGTAGCATGACAATTTGGTAGGTACAGTAGTACAGTTTGATTCTTACAAGAAAAAAATTTCTTGTAGCAAACGCATTGTTATATTCACGACTTCTCATGTATTTTTCTTCTAAATTATACACCTGCTTTTATTGCAGCTTAATTACATTGAAATCTTTAAATGTGTTTTTATTTCTTTTTTTTTTTTTATCTTGTTAAGATTGCTGTGTGATGTAATCATTTCAAAAAGATGAATACATCACACACTAATGACATTTATAGGTACAATCGATAAAAAAAAGATTTAACATTACGGACAATATGTGATTAAATGTTTTTGGAATTGTGGATCTTTACACTTGACGTAAAATTCCATACTTGAATACACATCCCGACTTTTACATGCTTAAATTTTCTTCGTAATTACCAATTAACATGACGTGTAAAATATCTTGGAAATGATTAAAACGTTTATTTGTTTTAAATACTTGGATTAATCTATAAAAACGCACAATTCTTTAATGGTAATATGAGTGTACTTTTTTTAACATATAAATGTATAATAATATTAATTTCGATGTAATTGCTTGAATGATATATTATTTTTTTAGCAAAATATAATTTATCTTTATTTTTGCGAATGTCAAAGGTAGAAACTATATATGTATTACAATTCTGGTTATCTATTACCAGAACTATATAATATTTTTTTTAGATAACCGTTATTTTTTTTTAGTACACGAAAATAAAGATTCAAAAAGTTACGTTATAACTATGTGAAAAGAGCAAATAAGCTGATAATAGAAAATAATACAAAATCTAAAATTATTCTTTAAATCTGAAATGTTTTCCTTTGACAGGAGCTAGATCGAACGTCAATGTTAGTGATGATTTAAAGTAAATAAGTTTATATATGAACACGTTAAATATACCGCTTTAGCAAGTAATTTTCTAATTAATACAAATATATTTCTTTTTTAGATATCAGAATGAAGATCGCGACCTCGAAGCTCAAATGCTGGCTAAAGGCCTGAGATTAACACCAATTAAGAAATGTGGTCCTAAATATTCAGTCTAAGGGAGATACGCTTCTGTACATACATTCTCCGCTACAATTTTTTATTGCATGATAACACCAGACGAAAGTTATATACATAAAAGATTGTAAATAGTTTAGATGGCAAAGGAATTTGAAGAAGGTAGGAGACTGGTATGCCTAGAATATTTCTGCCCATTTATAATATATTCAATATTTAATAAACATATCTTTTTTACAAATATAATTAAAATCCTTAATTTTTTACATAAAAATGAACGTGAAATCTGCTTCGCAATCGTTATATTATTTTTAATTGCATGAATGACATGCTTGTGATTACAAGATGTAACGAATTATGACAAAAATAAGATTTTATTGCAAAATGTTGTAAAGATACGATTAAGCATAAATGAGTAATTAATAGATTTAATTATAGATTTTCTTACAATTCCGAAATAAAACCGAATTTGTGATTTTATTTAATAGAATGAATTAAATGCTCTGAATAATTTTGGTACATACATACAAAGATCGTACAATGTGCATGACATTCAACTATATTACGCGCAAGATATCTTAAAATTTAGAGTATGATGACTTAGCGATATGATAATTTAATCAAATTAATCAAAGGATGCTTTTTAATTAATTATTCGTATTATCTGAAATTTTCAAAAGCGAATAAGCTCTTCAGTTATATATTTTGTGGAAGAAAAATAGAGAAAAGCGTTTATATTTTATGTCAGTGTGTACACACGCGCACGCGCATACTAAACTTATAATATTTTACATGAAGCGGGTTTAAACAGTGCTTTATTTTACATTTCAAAAATTTTTCCGCGCTTCGCTTCGATTAGATCCGATGGCTCTGATTAATCGAAGCATGGTAATGGCGAGGGAGCATTCACCCTCACTTACCGACGGTGTAAGTGGTGTAAATGATGTTGATGGCCGACGCATGGTCGCAGCACTTGCAGCGTCGCGCGGTCGCGCAGGCGGCGTAGGTCGCAGTCGCAGCGTCAATCGCATTCGCCGTTCGCGACTCGCGTTCAGATTCGGTCGATGCGTGATTGCGTGCGGTTTGTGCAGTGTCTTGTCTTGTGTAGTAGCTTTCTCTGGCTTCGCCCGCCTTTTCCTCCGTGTCGAAGAGAGTCGAGAGAAAAGGAGAACGATTCGACAAAATTGCATGCGCGCGTGGAGCGAAGACGAAGACGTGTTTTGCGCGAACGAAATTAAGTGGCTTGTACACCAAAGAGTAAATATTGTGAAAGTGCCGTAGAAGGTGAGCTCGCGAGATGAGTACTCCGGTGAAGAAGGTGCCGATTCATCTACAGGTGAGTGTGTAGCACTTGTAAGCTCTCTGCTGTGCAGGCGTTTTGCGTCCCAGAAAAAAAAGCGTTGTTATTTTTATCTGCGCGCAATGACGAGATGGTAGCGAGATGAGCGGGGAACATGGTGTCGCGAGAAATTGCGATAAACTACCGCTCGATAAAGTCGTTGGATTCACAAGTTCCATCCTCTGTTCCAAAATCACAATCTCGTCGCCGGGCTTTAACAAAATTTTCTTCTGTTTTCACAACCGTATAAAAACTCAAACATACATGTATGTTCTAAGTATGAAAACTATTGAATAGCATTTCATTTTTTAGATGAAACATGTCAGTGAAACATGTCAGTGAACTCGGTCTTTTTCGGAGCATTTATTTTAGAAATAAATTCTTCGAATATTTTTATCATCGAAAATTATTCTAGGAAATTTGAGGGAAATTTTTGAACGAATATTTTTTTTTTTTTTTTCAATACTAAATGTCGAAAATCATAATGTATATATCGTTGATTTACTAATAAAGGTTTTGTCGCTTTAACGTCATTAGCTCTGACTTAATTAATTATTTCACTTTCTCAAACTGAGAGTTAAAATCTTTTCAATTTAATTTACTCGTTTCGCGTAAAATTACACTTTATTAATTAATTGTACCGATTTCTGATTACATTTTAAAATTCGATTTATTTGATATAATTAGAAATAGTTTGCGCGTAATATGTAATCAGCTTTATATTATTTTCCCGGAATCATTTGCAGCTTGTTTTAAAATGTGATAATAGAGTTAGTACGATTATTAATAATGTTAATAAATTAATAAGTTCGTAAGTACTAGATACATATTAAAATTTTAGTTAGTTATATAAAATCATCGCTGTGCAGAAATCCGCATTGATAAGCCGGCTGATAAACAACGATATTTATAGCTTGGTAGCTTGTAGCTTGTCTAAACGGTATCGTACATTTTTAAATTGATATCGGTTAATAGTTGATACAACATATAATCCATAAAACAATTTAATCGGCGTGGGGATCCGATCGTGCTCCGATCGCATGAGGACTCTTGCGATACCGTTTATCCTATTGAGGTTATCGTTTGCATATGACATAATGTGCATTTGATGGGACTAACGTCGCTGCTAGAGATTACTTGATCTATTTTTCGAATTTTATGTATATTTATGCGTGTTTATATCTTATTATATTGATAAGTGATAAATTGTTGACATTAACTTGGTATCACCATTACAGCGTGATTTATTTATGACACGCATCGTATCAGGCATTTTTTAATCAATGAAAATGTTTATTACTCGCTTGACGCAAATACGATACAATTGTGATGACATAAGGTTTAAGATATTACACAATTTTCATAGAAATAAATTGCTATTTTTTCAACGAATTCTGATGTAGATAAAATTTTATTTGTTTTTTTTATGTTTATTAAATTAATAGAAAATTTTATTGTGTTTTAAGTATTTATCAAATTTCTCAAGTAAACAGGTTAATTACTATATTTAATTACTATATTTGAAGAATGTACCTCGGCATTTTTTTTTTTTTTTTACATCGTGCTACTATTCCAATCGATATCAATTTGAGCATTACAAGTCTCATACATATCTTATGAGGCATGAAATTATCAATAATTCTTTACCGAAGAACCGACGCGACGAGACAGCGAAGAACTGCAGCTAATTCACTATCGGTTTTATGACTATTATTCGATGTATTCTATTATTGTTTATCACATATATATATATATATATATATATATATATATATATATAACTATATATAAGTTGAAGAGTCCAAACTCAAAAATATATGTATAAAAGTGTGAAATGTATGAAAATTACGAAATTGTAAGAAAATCTTGACATCTTGATTTTGTTTCACATTAATGATGTATATAAATGATACGTTAAATTTTTAATAATTATTGCTTGAATATAGAATTGTTACATGATATTTACAAATGTCGATACGAAAGATAAAGATTGTAGTGTCAAGTAATATTTACGCTGCAATTTTGTGTATAACTATTGTGAGGCACCGATTTAGAAAGGAAGGGCAACATTTGCGGAAACTGTACACTGTTCGCGTTTCTATGATGCGCCAACGTCAATAGAATTAGAAACGATAGAATAAAAAGAAACCTCGTCATTAAGTAACGTCTATGTCGACTATTAGGTTAAAGTCTATATTTCGATCCTGAATAGTATTGAACGGCATCGAGATATAAAATGTAACGCACATTTGTAAGAAAGAAAAGAAACGTTAACCGTTGTAATGTACAATTTAGCTCCAACACGAAAAATTCAAATAAGGCAAAATTGGTGTCTTATTGATCCGTAGATCATTGCTTAAATGAAACAATATTAATTTGTTAATCGTCTGATAAAGACAACATTTTGTATCGCAATTGGTGCATGAAATTGTCAAATTTTTAAACATGTCCAATTAAAATTTTAAAGACTACGAAGAAAAGGCGATATATCAACTAATTATTCTATAATATTGTACGACATTGTTAAAAATTATTTAACTGTATTTTTTAGTATTCATATCAAAATTATCGTACATCTTATATTGCTATAATGGAGAAGATCTATAAATTATTTTTTATTGGTTAATTCTAATTTGTCGATGCTAAAGAAATCTAAACTCCGATTTTAGCATCTCACCTTTAATTAGTACTTGCTAGTTATCATCTATTGAAAGCAGAAAGCTCTCATCCTCTTTCTCACCGATTCTACGAACGGAACAATCTCTATACCGTTAAATTCAAGCGTGTTATCCCTCAAGCGTTAACTGTATTTAATTTAACAATCGCAACGTTGTTTATTAGATCAAATATGCATTTTCTTTTATCATAAGGATTTTCCAATTTCTATTTTTATTATATTCATCTCAGCTTATCTTTATATCGATTCTTTTTCTTCCTAATTATCTGCAAGTAATTACCTGCAGATTCTCTCCCTTGAAAGAGGATAAAAAACAAATTGAAAATTTGCGCATAACATGCATATCGTCGATACTTTCCTCGACTATACAATAGATTTTGACGGAAAAGCTCGTGTGTCTAGGATTTGTAATATAATATATGACATAAAGGAAAATGCGCAACAGGGAGAAATCGTACGGCACTGGGACCCGGCCAGAAGTGACGCGGGGCCGGCGCTCCGCGAATCAATAGTTCGTCGACTCGACTCATCGACCTAATGTCGGGGAAACTGCCAGTATCCTCTTTAGAATACATTTTGCGACATTATCTTCCAAATAAAACCGATATTATTCAGGCTACTATTCAATCCGAACTCGCTAATCCGCGAGTTGTTTCGGATGACGACGGTTTTCGCGAGAGTAAAAATAAACCTAAGAGATCCGACGCTCCCATGATCCCTTTTCGACGAGAAGAAACGCGCGACGAGATAAATCCCTGACGAGATAAAAATATCGTTGATATAGCAGTAACGTATTATCGTTCTCCAATCATTCAACAATCTTTTTTATCTTTACGATCTCGCGAGCAAAACGAGAATACGAAGGCGCGATTTGCGACGATGTGTGCGATGACGTGATACACACGCGGAAGATGTACAATTACAATTTACATGGAAGACGTATAATTAATGAGAACTGACCTGGTTTTATTCTTCGTATTACGTTATACTTCGTTTCATGTTTGTAATTTATTTCAGAGAACATCTTGTTTTTATTGTCCCTAATTAGTCAATAATATAAGCCAATAGCGCGTATTCTCGTTTTAATTATTAAACACAGACTACTCATTCTATGATAGCTATTATTATTTTTATCGAGCATTATAAGAAACCAACAGCCAAGTTATATACGTACCTACTGTAATCGTTAGTCAAAGCAAACTGAAAGATTTTTATTCGATTCGTTTAATTAATTAGATAATAGTTAAGTTTGTAAATTACTTATTATTGAATTAATGTTTATAAGTATTTATAGTAAATTTAATTTAATTTTATACTTAGCTATTCAGTCTATAAGTCGCATCTCACGTTTAAGCGTTTAATGTTGACATTTGATTCCAAGCGCGTGTAAGATAATATTCTCTCTATATCAGTATATTATTTTCATACGAGTCAATAATACATTATATTCAGCTAATCGATTTTGATCAAACGTATATAAAGTTTTATTCTATATTATTTTCATCTATTTATTCAATCATTAAAATCCTTTTCTGAACCTAGGAGGAATTCTAGCATTTCTTGACAAAAACTCAAGACTTGATCAATTATTAATCCATAATTTATATTGTTCTAAAAATGTGCTAGCTTCACAGAGACGGTGAATTGATATTGATAGATAGGTAAGATAGACTATTGTGATGTTGACGTGATCGCGCGCGTTACTAGATTAAAAGATCGACACATATGGTTTTCGAAGCATGTCGCGGTACTATTATTCACGGCAATTTTCGTTAGCTATTTATCTCGCTCTGTTTCCTTCTTCTCTCTTCGCGTTTATCTATTCTTAGAGTTTTATTCAGTTATTGTTGATCAAAGCAGTCTCACGCAAAATCCTTTCTTACTGCACGTCATCGCGTTTTCACGATGATGCGGTGTTAAATTTGACTAGGCCAACTAACAATAAGTCGGTCAATCGAAACGCGCGTTGCTGGCACCAACATGCAACGTAACGTATAAACGGCCCACGGTAGAGGAAGCCAGGTGTGACTTATGTTCACTGTTTCCGGTGCACATTGTGTTGCAAATGTAGAGTAGACAGGTGAATTGTTCGCACTGCATAAGGCCTATAGAAATTAGACATAAACAAAATCAGTATATTAACGAAAATAACTGCAGTCAGCTTCTTAATATTAAGAAAATCAACTGAGAGAAACAGTCAAAGCGTGTATAGAATAATAAATAATAAATTTTATTATTAGTTTCTCATTAAAGTGGGATGTGGGAAACCTCGGAAAATAATATATTTTGCGTAGTTCACGCAATTCAATGCCAGTCTTGTACGCGTATCCTACATCTTCTTGCGCGAACGTGGTAAAACGCGATCGTGGAATACGGTCCAAGGACGCCTTAGTCGTGATGACGACGACACCGTCGTCTCAAATAAATCTCTCGTAGGTTTCATACGCTGTCGTGAATTAGATATACATACGTCCACGTACGATGTCTCTCATTAAGAAGCAACACGCAATTACTCAATAGGCGCCGATCGTACGATAGATTGACAAGAATAGTTTTAGCCTTGCGTAACATTGAGTTTTTCAAACGCGAATGATTTGAATGTGTACATACTTGTTAAGTATATACTGTATGCACTTGGAAGAAATATTTGGAACAAATGAATCCCCTTTTCTTAAGAAGCTTTAATATATACAGTATTATTATTATTTTTGTTCTAATTGTTCGTGAAATTTGGATATTATTATGCTTGCGTTTATTATAATAAAAAATCACATTTATCATATTCAATGATGAAGACATACATAGTCTTTTAAGGATAAAAAAATTGTTAACCATGCGTCTTTAGTTTATACAATATATATTTTTAATCATTTTATAGTCTTCTTGGATGCGAGACATACCTATAAATGTATCAAACGATTATGCAATATTTCAAGTTATTTGGCCATGTGTCTCACGCTAATGTTTGCCGAGTCACGATATGCATCGTGATACACTGCAGTTTTTATTAGTTGTTTGAAGTTACCGGTTTAGAGGTAGAGGATATCCTTTTCATTTCTTATAAAGATAAAAGGTAAAATATATCTTGATATATTTCCTTTTTTTTTTCACGCTAGAACGTAATCTTAATTATAATTTTTTACAATCTAAATAAGCATCCTGCGTGTATATCTGAAAAGTCAACCTGACATTACCTTCAATTAAATTAAATGAGCGGTGTAAATTAGGTGTGAGTTGCAGTTTCTGAAAATATTGCTCCTATTAGCTTCTTCCTTGTTGATAAAGGAAACGACATGCCACATAAATATTGCAACAAAGTAACGGAGATTCGCTGGGAGACCGATTTATCTGCATTCTCGCGCCTAGTACCGAAAGTCTAAAAGCGGAATCCAATTCTCATACTTTGCGAGAGACCTTGAGAGATGGAGAGAGAGAGAGAGAGGGAGAGAGTGGTACGTTCTAACACGCCAAATTGCCGCTTGCGATCTAATCGCAAAGAGATATTTGCGATAAGGGATTTTCGTTTACAACTGCGTCTATTCGTGCCGCGGCGAATTCGAGACGTATAGACGGGAAATGTCGGATGCTATTGATTTTAACTAGAGCCCTGGTCTGGCTTGACGCAACTCACATTTTGTGATATATGTATTAACCCCGCTTTTATAACGAATTGCTTTATAAATTAAACAATAATTTGTACACTGTATATAAAATATTTTTATGAGAAAAATCTGAAAAATTTTGTATTACTATAATAAATTGAGAGATTAATTATATCTAATAAGTTATATTTTCTATTTAATCGCATTTTTTTAATGAGATTGTAAAAATTTATTCTATTTGTTTGAAATTAGTTCTTTTATGCTACTAATTTAATATAATTCATTAATTTTAAAATTGTGTATTATATGATGCATGTGTTTTTAGATTACATCAGATGGAAATTAGGATGTAAAAAATCCTGGAAAGTTTGTTCTTTTGATTAAAATCTGCACTAATAACATATTATTAATTTCATCTATTATATAATTATAATTAACAACTTGACAGAGAAAGAGAAATTAACAATGAAAAAATATTGCATAATTTACTGACTTGCGAGTGTCGAGAGAGTTAAGTCTCAGCAATTGATACTTTAAGGTTTTAAGAGTTAATGGGATTTTATTGCTCTCTTGAGGCACTCCCGCGAAGATTTCACTCAAAAAAATCACACGATACACGCATATACGTGCGGACGTATCTTGAGAGCGTGCTCGCCGAAAATACTCACGCACCAATTTCTAACACATGAAACACATATGTTCTCGGCCGCTGCTAATACTAGACTTTGAAGACGACAAGGTCTCCGCCTACGTAAAATACATCTGCCGATGGCCTCTCGGCACATAAAATTCGAAGGTCGAGCATCCGCGTTTCTACACTTTCCATAAAGTATCTCCTATAATACACGTACCCACGCTATATATCTTCTGTTCTGCATTTAGTTTTACATATTAGGTTAATCGAGATGCATTCGCTGTTGCATCAATTCTATTGAACGTTTTCAATTCGATGCAACGAATGTCCTTAGATCTATTAAAAAGTATATCATCAGATTATTTGAGAAATATCCAAAGCCACCGGCCTTATAGTCTGCATATACGAAACTCGCATAGCAAATGATGTAGTCGATTATTTATGATTTCACAGTTATATAGGTATGCCATGAGTATCTCTTTTTAAACGGATTGCAAGTGGCATTTAATCTGTTTGTATATCGAATTGCTTTCTGAGGCGAAACAATACGGAATTAGGATCGGTGACGCAGAAGAGCGGCTAAAATATAATTCGCTCAAGATCGAAGGGGGTCTCTCGTGGAACTCGCCCGGAAGAACTCGTTGCCAACATGACTGATTTCATGGGGCGCAAAGAGGTCTAGACTAGCTGGGGCGTGGGTAGCAACAGCCAGGAATTGTTCTTTTTTTTCCCCCTGACGCCCTGTCGTCGTCATTCCCACCGTCACCCTTCGTCGTCGGGGACGACTGGACTTTTATATTTTCCCCGCACGCACGCGAGGGCGAAAAGCACAAGAGCCCTTTAAAAAGATGCTCGTCCATGCACCGATGCAACCTGCGGTGTGATATACGCAACCGTCTCTCTTTTCGCAATTTGTTCCTCCAAGGAGATAAAGATCGTACACACAGGATGCGATGTTACGTCAATAATGAAGTAAAGAATTAGAAATTACGTTATATTATACTTTTTCATTTCATACTCGTTGGTCATCGAGATCATTGACATCGAATAATAGTTAAATCTTTTGATATCAGTTTCTATATTATGAATATATCATTTATACCGGAGAAATGAAATATCTTATTTATCAGTTTGTAATTAAACTTCTGATACGTTTATTTTTATTTTCGCCATTGATATAATAAGCATTATATACTAGTTGAATTTTTCGTATGCTAATTTATTTACATTTTTGCTGCGAAAATGAACAGAAGTATATTTTTTGTTTGTTAAAAAAAAAACCCACAGGGTAACTGTTCGCTTATCGAATCACGCACATTGCGTACATGCTCTAAATCCGTATCGCGTACATTGACGGAAGTGCGTGAACCGTCGTTCTCTTATACATTGCTGATTGCTAATACCGTAGTACACACAGCGATGCGCACGTACGCCGTACGCGTTAATTGCGTACGCCGGATGTTGAAGTCTATGCACGTTGCGTTATACCAAGGACAGTATATTTGGGCGAGTCATGGTCGATAGTGGAAGAGGTGGTTCGCTGACTCCGTTAAATCATTTTACGACTCGTTAAGCTCGTATTTTTAATATATTACTGTAAACTCTCGTTAAACTAATGTAAATATTTTTTTATTCTAGAGCGCGCAGAACAGATTGCTAATTAAAAATGGCAAGGTTGTGAACGACGATGGGATAATCGACAGCGATGTCTACATCGAGGATGGCATCATCAGGTATGTAAATACAAAATGCATTTTGATCACGCGACGCATAATATTGATTTATATTTCACGTTTGTATGACGCATCGTTTGCGAAACGTTGGGCTTGGAGCAATTTGCAAAGCGCAGACCCGCTTTTCTCAAAGATAGCGAGGTTTGCGTTTTAACTTGTAGTATCACGGTATATTCAGCTCATGCGTCTAACCGTCACTCTACATACATAGGTAAACGAAATGCGATACATTCGTCGTCGTCGTCAAGGTAATTTTATCACTTAGAATTGAATGAGATGTACGACGACAGATAACACGTTTATGCGTTCGCTGTGATTCATCAAACAAGCGTGACCGATCATTTAATCGTTAGATAATCAGTAGAAATCGTTCAAGTGTCAACGTCAACTGAGATTGATTTGACTAATCGAGCCGCACCTTGGTGCGAAATGTATGCTCTTTAATTGTTTTGCAAAGGACGAAGAAATTATTTGACTAAAATTTTCATTTTTTGTTTGCAGACAAATGGGACGTAATCTCATTATTCCGGGTGGCACGAGGACCATCGATGCTCGTGGAAGATACGTAATGCCCGGTGGTATAGATCCGCACACGCATTTCGAGTTCGAGTTTATGGGTACCAAATCGATAGATGACTTTTATCAGGGCACGAAAGCCGCAGTCGCTGGCGGTACCACGATGATCATCGATTTCGTGGTATCGCGAAAAGACGAGAGCCTCCTGGAAGCTTACGAGAGATACAGACAGTCGGCCGATCAAAAAGTATGCTGCGATTATGCGCTGCACGTCGCCATCACGTCTTGGAGTCCGAAGGTAAAATTAGAATATATCTTTTATTTTATAATTTTTTTTCTTACTATAATTATATAATGGATACATTGCAATTCCTTTCCCCCCTCCAAGTTTGTTAGAACATAAAAATTATCTGCTTCTAATCTGATTAATTTTTCCTAACTATTGACTTATTGCTTTCTAATTATTTTGAGATAGGTATATTAGATATTGTATCTGATTAACATATCGCAATATTCTACTTTTATGATAAGATCAATCGTCAATCAAGCTCACGCTACAAGTGCAATATGCAATATGCAAACGCCAAGTCATTCTATATCAAATACTCTCTAGTCTGCCTTTTTAATTACCCGAACGAGATAATTGCAGAAATTTAACACGAATCTTCCTAAAAAAGGAAATTTATTTAGATTTAACCTCCTTTTCCCCCGCCGTTGATTCAAAGTTACAACATTTCAGAATATACGACAATTTATGACATTTATATGTTTGACTTACACGTTGATTACGTTAACTAGACGTCAATTGACGTAATGACAATTTACATAATTCCGGATGCAATGTAAATTACAGTGCACGAAATACATTGGATTAAATTAATCCAATTCTATCTTTTGTAGTTTTCGGTTCATTAAGATAGATGTAATTCGATATAAAAGTTATTTAAACGAATATCATGAAATGTCAATATTCCCTGATACTAATAGTAATCCAATTACACTAGTGATTAATCAAGATTTAATTATTCACGTTTTCTCATCCAAATTATATTCTTATTTTATATATATATATATATATATATATATATATATAATATGGTGACGCGAATAGAGAATTTATTCTTAATTAATTCTTATTTATTAAGTTAAACTTAATTCTATTCCGTAGTTTAGTTTTAGCGTGATCCGAGTCTATTGCATTCACGATTGATTATCGACATTCGAAGGCGATTGGATCAGTGCGATTCCAAATGTAGGAAAACTAACAAACTCGTTCTATAAATTGGCGACTGTTGTGCAGCTCTCGTAACTATGATTGCCGATCATGCGGCTGGAATACCGAGTGATGGCGAAGAAAACTGCACGTATTGCCTGAGGACACGAAAAAAGAAAGCGATTTGCCATCTAATCCCCTTATTTGCTACTGTCCGTCGTACAAACTTGAAAGAAAGCCGCGTTCGCGATTCATTATTCATCGGTACTCATTGCCTCATCTGTCTACAGGTCAAAGAGGACATGGCGATTTTGGCGAAAGACCACGGCGTCGGTAGCTTCAAAATGTTCATGGCGTACCCTGACATGTTTATGCTTAGAGATCCGGAGCTGATCGAGACTTTCAAGGCGTGCAAGGAGATCGGTGCCGTTGCTATGGTGCATGCAGAGAACGGTGATCTTATCGTGGAGGTATATATACTTATATACAGAAAGATGACAACGCTAATATGTACACACTTACCTGAGATCAAATCTGCGCTTTATTTCTGATTATTAATCCTCGCCGATATCCTCTAGAGATATCTACGAGATTTTATTTCAATATCTTTCTAAAAGCATAAAATATAAGAATAATTTATATACATACTGACTTTTAAATGTCTACTTTTCGAATACTGTGAATCGACGAACAAAGGAACATAAAAAGAAAGCTAAGCCATAAAACTGCTATGTGATTTGAAAGTTGTATTGAGTAGTAAAGAGTTAAGATACATTGTTTGAAACAGGATTTTAATGCAAAATACAGCATACGAGCTCTCTCCTATCGTCATAAACTTGTTCCAGAATACGAAGAAATTACTGGCCGCAGGAGTAACCGGTCCGGAGGGCCACGAGATGTCACGTCCCGAAGAGGTCGAAGCGGAAGCTGTGAATAGAGCGTGCGTTATCGCGAATCAGGTAAGAGCTGGAACGCTTCGCAATGATGTCGTTGCTAAAACATTAATATCTCTTAGTCAGTCTCTTAGTATATTCGTTCTTAGTTATCTGTTTTGATGTACATCGTACTTTGTCTCGAGCTTGCAAGATTTTTACATTTTATTATTTTTGAAGTTCTGCTACAGATATACATACTTGGCACGCTACCTGTAGCGGTATTTAGTTCTCGGACAATCATAAATTTCAGTAGATTAGAAACTAGGACGTTGCTTTTCATGGCATGTACCCAATGCTCGAAATTCTCGAATCGTACCGAGATCTACAAATATTTATGTCACGCGGTAAAATGTGATAATAATGCCTAAAAATGTCTATATCATTTTATTTTATTTTTCCCGATAAACCCATATCTTATTTTTCTTATATCTTTTTAAATTTTATATTTTTGAATTCTATCTTTATACACACTAAATACATATATATGTTGCTTATTTTCTCTCTCTCTCTCCTACAAGAGAATTTTCCGGCAACTGAAAATGTGTTTAAGCATTACTGTTGCATCTCTCACCTACTAGTACTAGTATCAAAATTCTGCATGCTTAGGTCAATTGTCCGCTGTACGTAGTGCATGTGATGAGCCGTAGTGCTGGCGAGCAAGTGGAGGCCGCGCGTAAGCGCGGTGATTGTGTCTTCGGTGAAACTCTGGCGGCTGCAATTGGCACAGACGGTACCAACTACTTACACAAATGCTGGAGACATGCCGCCGGCTATGTTCTAAGTCCACCACTCAGACCGGACACGGATACGCCACGAGTACTCATAAACATGTTAGCTAAGTGAGTCGAAGCCAGCGATGAATTTAGGATAACTTTGACATCGAAAATATAAAGGCTAGAACGTAAATTTATGAAATTGTCTAAATGTAGAATCACATAGGTATTTAATACGCAAGCAGATAATTTGAGGTTTTACCGTTAGTAAGTCGGATGTGTGTATTACAAACCAATAAAGCTATTATAGGTAGAGTCAGTACAAACTACTAGTTGTAAGCAGCGATATTTAAACATAGATCCGATGGCGGCATTCCTAAATAAATTGTATTTACCAAGTATAGCATCTTGTCTGCAAAAATAGGAAAACACTTTCTTTTGAGATCGATATAATGGTCACGTATCAACATCATTTCTACTTAAAAGGAATAACGCAGGTCTTTTCCTAAATAAGTAAACGTACATCGAAGGAAGAGTTGAATTTGTATAAGAGAAAAAATATCTTAGAAAAACTCGATTTTCTTGTTGATTTTATCGCTAATTATCTTTATATTCTATCGATCAAATTATGTTTTTCAAGTAATGTTGTAGCATATGTACCTATGTACGTTCGGCCCGAGTCTCGTGTGTATGCGTCATTAATTTCGCACCCTCCACACATTTTTTGTCCCGCTGATTAACGGAAATAGGTTGCAATTGCAGTAATAGTAATTCAAGTTTCTACGTTCTATAGCTAGACGCTTGACATACGCGTAAATTGATGCGTGACATATGCGTAAATTGCACAATTTAATGCCGTCCACAATTCTGTCCGTTCGCACTGAAACATATTTATTCAACAATATCGTCGAAATTCCACTCGCATGCATTGAAAGTAGCTGTCGTTATCTTCGTTCTCTCCTTGCTCTCTTATTTTTATTTATTTGCCTGTATACAAATTTCTCTCACGATTATTTTTATTAGTCTTAGCATTACATGTGTGAAAATCATTACATAAAAGTTGATCTGAAGAAAAATATGTTTTTTAATTAGAAGCTTTTTACGAAGTATTATCTGTAAATCGAGCACGGCTGTAAAAGATTTGATAGCTTTTTGATTTGTGATTTTGACTCTTATACATTTGTAGAATCAATACGTCTCATAAAACACGTTTAGAATTAAAATCACAAATATTGCATAATTTTATACGCATATGATATACATTCTATTTAATTATTTGCTTTATTTAGTAGAAATATACCATAAAAGTTATAATATTTATATATTAGTTTTTATGGGATATAAGTCAATATAAGATAATAGTAATAATTTTAATATTGGAGTGTTTTAAAATTTTTATTGAATTTTAATATAAACTATTTTCAGTTATAAATCGTTTTGTCTAGTAGATAGTAGATAGAATGATAGAGAGAACATAGCAATTCAATGAGAGGACAAAAATATCGCGTTTAGGTGAACAGTCCGTTGTACATAACGGCGATTTCAAGCAAGTCGGCTGCCGATGTCGTGTCGGCGAAGCGGTCGGACGGTATCATCGTTTTCGGGGAAACCTTGGCGAGCACCATCGGTATCGATGGTAGCGAGCAATACGGCAAAGACATGGAGAGAGCAAGGCGTTTTATTACTAACCCGCCGTTGCGGCCTGATCCAACGACACCTGCCTATCTAACCGAACACCTGGCCCAGTAAGTAGATTGCATAAAGAATACCTGATGTCTCTGTAATGGCTGGGTTGTCCCTTTTCGCATTGGATTATTTTTGTATTAAAGGCTCTATAAAAAGATACTAAAATTTTTTTGTTAAGAAATATTTATTTCCAATTGAACGAAAAAATTGGAAATGAAAGGAAAATTTCAGGTTTTGGCACATCGCATATATTATTATGTATCATTTTTCTTTTTATTTTATATCCCCATATGTATTGAATTAAATTTTTTTTTTATTTTTTTTTAAGAATTTTCTTTTCGATTTAAAAACTATTGCGTTATTGTCTTGTGTATTTCACTCAAACGTTCATGGCGATAAATTATAATAACAAAATGACGAGAATGACATAAGTGTAACTCTTGGCCTGGATATTAATAGCTACGAGAGGATGTGTAGGAAGTTGCCTGCATGGTGCAGCGCATTAATGTCGATTAAATGAATGAAAGAAAAACTGCTGGTTTAACGACTATTATCAAACGACTACCGTCTCTCAATTTTTAATCATTTGATGTTTATTATTATTTAATTTCGTATTAGTAGTTTCGATTAATTTAGCCTTTACTCGATGTCAAAGTAACTGCGATTTAGTTTTCCTTTTTGGAGTTCAATCTTCAGACGCATTAATACGATTGTTTTTCAGAGATAATCTTCAAGTTATCGGCAGTGACAATTGCACGTTCAATGCCGAGCAAAAGGCGTTAGGCAAAGACGATTTTACGAAGATACCCAACGGTGTAAATGGTGTGGAGGACAGGATGTCAGTTCTCTGGGAGAAGGGTGTGCATGCTGGTATAATGGACCCTACGCGATTCGTTGCAGTCACCAGCACGAACGCCGCCAAAATCTTCAACCTATACCCTCGAAAGGGTATTATAGCCGTCGGTTCGGACGCCGACATTGTCGTCTGGGATCCCAACAGGAAACGCACCATTTCCGCCCAGACTCACGTCCAGGCTGTTGACTTCAACATCTTTGAGGCAAGTTCAGTTAAGTCATCCGCTTTCGATGAGGAACGATAGTTGTGGATTGTCTACCCGCATTGTATGTAGACAACTGTTTTCGTTGTAAAAAAAAATGTGGGAATGCAAGATCTATCGTATTCTCAGCGCGACGATATTTTTATTCAAAAAGATATGGGTTATGAATTATTGCTAATTATACAATAATAATAATAATAATAATATTTCACGCGGCTGTAGTTTAACTATTTAATTAATATTTGAATATTAATATACAGGGTATGGAAGTAACTGGCGTACCTGAATACGTGATTGTCAGTGGACGCGTATGTGTGGACGAGTGTGAGCTCAAAGCGGTTCACGGTTTTGGAAAATACGTAAACGCAGATCCATTTGGCAGTTATGTCTATGATATGATAAATGATAAGGAAAAGGTGAGACATATCAATTTATTTTCCATTTCCCTTTTTACCATTACTTTTTCTTTGCTGTGTGTTACTTTTACATAGTATTATTAACTATATATATTTTTTAATTAAATTTAAATTAATTTAAAACTCGATTAAGGATAAAATTAAATAATTAATCAAAATTGAAATTATATTGCAACTGCGTAGATATTACGTGGAGTCGCAAGAACTGAAGCAGAAGCGAAGAGACATGCTGAGGAAGACGCTGCGATTGCAAAGGCTAGAGAAGCAGCGAGAGCGGCAGCTGCGGCACGAGCCAATCAAAACGGTTCATTTTACGACAGTCCAAAGATAAAATTGCAAGCCCCCACTTGTGTACCTACTTTACCAGAATCCGCCGTGGTGACACCATCCACGAAGGGTCCAAGACTCGAAGGACAAAGAAATCTACAAGATTCTACTTTCTCTATCAGCGGTGAGTCTTACTAGAGATTATTTTAAATCTTCAGATATATGTGGTATATGTATATTTTTTGGTGGTCTCATACTAATAAGGGATAGTCCTAAATTATCCGACCTTTGATATCGTAAGTCAATTGTGGGAAATATATTTATTTTATTTCATTTGTTGTTCATTCTTCATTCAGTGGGATTATAAGCGCGTTTTTCTTACAGAGGATATCGAAGAAGCACGAAGGGCATGTATTCGCGTAAATAATCCACCGGGCGGGCGCAGTGCAGGAGGCTTTTGGTAATTTTTACAAAAAGAAAGAGCATTAATCTTTGTGTATAAGGATCACTTAATGCGAAAACTAAATAGGACTTCACCTCTCTTCTCTTTTCCTTCTACCTTTATCATACTCGTTTTATCTGGTTTAACACACATAGATACACACACTTTCTCATTTCAAGGAGTATCAACCTGCTTTCACAGGTTTGCTACTCACTAAATATTACACTAATATCATTTTCGCATTGTAATCCTGTCGACCAAGGTCTCTTCCATCGAAGGAGGATACGGAAGTCATTGGCCAATAGGTTGTACATTCGTATATTCATATTCGTTCAACTTTCGCTTCATTATCGCTTCATTGGCGTACTGAATCATTTATTTTGACTTATTCCCGATTTCTATATTTAGAAATTTTCTTTAATTTTTTTGACAACGTTATATTAATAAATTTTCTTTAAAATCTCTTCCGTTATTTTTCCTTCAAGATTTATTTATTGTTGCACACATAAAAGTATACGTATATGATTTGTATTATGTCATAGAGCACAAGATATGTATTTAACATCTAAGCAAAATACTATATTGGACGAAATGTTTTTGAAACAAAGACTTATAATTTATAAAAAAGATAATTATTTTATATGTGATTTTATATATATATATAATATATATAATGTATTTTGTAAAATTTATTTCCATGCAATCGGCAATTATAATTATTATGAACAAATTCTGATGATTCCAAGATAAAGCTTAGAACAAATTCTTTGTTATCTATTATTAATTTTGGTACTGAATAAAATAATTTTTTTCTTTACTTCCATTATATTACGATTTCTTTAATTTTGACAAAGGAAAATTTATAAGGATGATCAGGATGAGATATCTTATCCTGTGAACAAAATCAGATGTGATATTAGTCACAATTATCACATTATTAATAAGACAGTTATTTGTTTATTGTGCAAAGAGAATTTATGTTAAGAAACAATTGTGGCTCAAAGAATCATAGAAAGACGTAGTATTTTAAGTTACGACACTTACATTAAGCCACCAATAAAGTTATATTTATTTATGAAGTTTTTTATTAGATTTTTATTAGATTTTATTAGATATTAAATTTTTAAATTAACACTTTGAATATATTTGAAAATATTGAATTTTCATTGATATAGTATATAATAATAATAAGGAATAATAAATTGTATTCACATAATCGTCGTCATCATCGCATAACAAGTATTAATTGTGTAATCATTCATGTGTAAAAGAACCGTTAGTCTTACGACTAGAACTTATGCAAGTCAAAGTATGAAAGACCAAAGCAACATTAGAAATCAAAAATTTTCTAATAGATTTTCTATCGGAATTCTGCAGACATTTCTAGGCATCTCTATTGGTAATCAAGATGTGAGATATGTTTATTTGAAACGAAAGAGAGAGCGAGAGAGAAAAAGAGAGAAATTCATATAATTTAATGTAACTTCTCTAGAAGTTGCATCAACGCACAAAATTTTTTGCGCAAGTTTTTTATCTCTTAAATATGTATCGTGTATCAATTTTATGAAATTATTCCGAATTATTTTGCAAAAGATTTATACATTTAACAAAAAAAAAACTGTAATAAATATTTCATTTCGAGCATTATAAGTACAATGAAGCAAAATATAAGACAATTATTGATTCATAAAGTATCTTATATAGCACATAAATATTTTAACGTGTTGTTATCAATTAACTTCACAGAAGAGTTATACTTTGCGTGTAATGCTGTTGATATTTTATGCCAGTGTCAAAGATTTTTATGTTATCACTGTTGGATAACTACGGTGATCATAATTTATTTAAATGGCATATAGAAGAGTGCTTTTAAGAACAAATAGCATATTATAATTATCAATGTGTTCACGTTATGTGACTTCGTGTCGAGTATTCGGAAAGAATGTATAGTTTATCGACATGACACATCTAGAGTGTCCTATTTATGTCTGTTATAATGTATGTGCTTTTAATAAATATAGTATAATATAATAATAATATAAGTCACGTAATTCATGATTTTCCTTAATATTAACTTTAAACAGATTATCGTAGATCTAATATATTTATCGTAACGTAAAAAAGATAGAATGAAGGTATGTAGGAAAGATATATTTCACTGATTGTTATTACCCTTTTTATAATTAATTAATGATTTAATTATTTGGAGGATAAATTGATAATACTTATACCATATTATATATTGTATTTATGTCATACATACTATGATGTATATTAATTTAATTGCTATTTTCTAATATCACTGCATTCGATATTATATTCTTTTTGCAATATTAAACTTAATTACACTACATTACAATTAAACATTTAAATTTAACTTAAAGTGCATCAACTTAATATGTTGCTGTTGAGTCTAGCGATTTTATTTATTTTATATGTGTATACATACACACACATACACATATAATAAATCTGTTTCAAATTAAATGCTTCAATTGAGTCCTGGACTCAAACAACACACTGGGAAACAACTTGCGTGTACGCCTGTGCGTGTGTGTATATTATACATTTCTCTGTTTGTTTCTATGAGTAAGTTCGTTAAAATAGATAAATTAATAATATTGCTCGCAAAAAAGAACATCATAGTTAATGTATTATATATAATGCATGTTTGCTAGTTTACTAAAAACCTCACGCTTTACCGATGCGCTTTAACTGATCGTAATAAATAATTATCACAACATATAAGATAAAATAAAATAATTTCACAATAAATTTTTTCGATGGCACGGTACCTTCCTATGGAAAATTATGAAAAAATATATATTTTTGTATTTTATCTTCCATTTTTCTAAATTCGCAGTAACAACGAAGCACCTGCATGTTTTGTTTCAATATTTGCATCATTCTTGCAGCCTTCCAATTCACATACAGAATATAGAACATTATGATTCATTCTTGAACTTCATCCTTATCATTTAACTTTTCTGCTCTTCGTCGCGCTTTATCTAAAATTTGCTTGAGCTCTGACGATCGGGCAGTTTTGTACTGAAAAAATTCGAAAAGTATTATAAAAAATGCAGGATTTGTTTTCATTAAAGTATATCTACATATATTTACCTCACATTCATTTTTCGCTAAAGTTAATTGCCCGTTGAGCCTGCTTCCCTCAGACAATCCGCACAATTGTTCCAGTCGCCGTCGTGATAAATTGAACAATTCCGTACCATTCATATCCTCCAATTGTTTGCAAATTCTGCAAGTAAAATATGCTTATATAGATTAAATAATAAATAGATTACGAGTTCTGTTATATCAGGATTACATGCATTCAATATACTTTTGCGAGAATCCTTTGGTTGCTAACCAAGTTTGAACTTCTCGAGGAGTCGAATGTTGGTTCAACCAAATTTCCTGCGAGTTGTTATTACTAAAGTGATTCGCTTTCTTCTCTCGAAATATCCTCAGGACAAACTTAAGCTCCTTTTGAACTTCTTCTTGACTGAAGATGCCTTTTGGAAGTATGTGCCACAAATATATTCAATAATATGATAATTGCTAATTATAAAAACTTTCATTTAATTACATTTAATTACATGGTTCATCCTATTGCAAGTGAAATCAAGTTTTAACAAATATAAGATAAATTAACAAGATAATAACGATTATTAATGTGGAATTGTGAAGCTGTAAATACTTACCATTGGAGAATTTATTATTTTTGGGAGTTTCCGCTTTATGAAGCATAAAAGTTGACAGCAAAGATTTTTCGGTTTGAAGCAGTGAGGTAGATCCTATTGGTGTCGGCGGTGGCGGTGGTGGAAGTGGTGGAGGCGTTGGAGGTGTCATCGATAAATCTAATGACGGCGTAGGTGATGCTGGTGCTGATTTTAATGGAAGTAGTATTGATGCTGATTTCAATACAGATAGTGTTGGCGCTGATTTCGATGTGGATAACGTTGGTGCTGATTTCGATGCGAATAGGGCTGGCGTCGATTTCGATGCGGGTAGCTCTAGTTGTGATGTCGGCGCAGGCGGTAACGCTAGCTTGTCGGGTGTTACGTCTAATATTATATCGCGAGGTGGCGAGTGCACTTCTACGATGCTTTGTTGCGTATTAAACTTTCCGTTCGACTGAGAGACGCTCTCGATGGAAGAAGTACTAGATCTACTGCTATTACTGATGGCTCCGTTGTACGCACTAACGTCGTCTGTAAAACAGTTTCGCAAAAAATTAATTTGCATATAATAATCCTCGCGAGATAAGAAATTATCGCACGAGTATATTCATCTATGGATAAATCATAACGCATGGACGAACTATTAAAATACGTGGAAAGGCTATAACTTACCCCCAAAGCTTTCACATAAACTACACACAGTCTTAAGTGTATTGGACGAGCACTAAGCATATGTAATTTAAGCGCCATAATATTGTAATATTTTCGATTCTACAAGTCGAAATTTAATTTCTAATAATATCAAGTTTATAAATCGCGCTTCGTCATATATGCATGTTTATCATACAAGTTGCGTATTTACGTCACTGCACTATAAACAAGGTATCTTTGAATAAAATATAACAAAACGATATTATAATTACGTCTAATAGTCATTGCGATTCACAGGAGACAAGAGGAATGACGATCAGGACAACGACGATTTCTCGCACAAATATAATGTTTATTAATAATAAGTGATGTACACACACATAAAAAAATTACAGTATAATGAAATACTGACGGATCGCATTCCCGGCCCGTGGACACACACATAAATGTCAAACTAATACTCGGATCGATCGCGAAAAAAAGATAGAAGATAGCATGTAGTCGTACTTTTTTTTCCCTTTATACAAATCCTCGTTTATGTAAATCCTCATGAAAAGTATACGTCTTTAGACATTACCATGTTGTAAAGAGCATTTTATCGATATGATTACGATGTAACATCACAATCTAACAATAAATAAAGGAATATGAAGAGAATACATCTGTAACAGAGAAAGAATAACAAGAGCTTGTACTGTTTGTCCACGTTTATTATATTGCTTATTTGACTTCTCGGTCGACTAGTTATTATTATCTCGTTTAAGTCAACACTTTGATGTAGGTTTAAATATACGACAATAAATAATGCAAGTCGCAAAAAAATAATAATAGCATCAATTTGATAACATCAATTCCGTGTTTTACGCTTGTACCTTTTCTGTTTTTTTTTTTTTTTTTTTAAATCGGTAAGTAAAGATTTAGAATCAGAAATACATTTATCGAGAGAAACTTAGCTCTCGAGTTACAACGAAATTGATATCAATCGTATGATATGAAGACCTATTGCAGGAGATCTCGTTCGCCAATTTCTTGTATTTTTGTATCTCTCATACTTATTTTTAAATTTTGTGAAAATATATCGTGTATATCATTTTTTTTCTCATTCCTCTTACAGCTCTTTTTTCCTCGTATTCCCTTCGACTGTTTGTACAAGCTTATTTACATTGATACATACAAAATGCATGCGACAATGACACACGTACAAGCAGGATTGGCAAAAAGATTTGTTTCGTCAATAAAAGCTATTGATAAAATAAAGAGATGAACGTGAAAAACGTATTGTGGTATCAGAAAAATCATTTTTTCCTTTTTCCTGCACATTCTCCCAGAGAATTTTTATCAAGAGCTTTTATCAAGATGAATTTTTGTCTCGCAATGAAGCCCCAGTATATAAGGACAAAGGACAAACACAATTATAATTTCCATGGAAATATATATCTAATGCGGATATAATATATCGTCCCGACTAATTTAACCGTTTACATGTAAGCATGATACTTAAATCATTTTATACTCCATATAACTTGCATTGCTTTATTATTAGTAAATACCTACTTTTTAACGGAAGAAAATATCCGATCTTAGCGGGTCTAAGATCTAACGCCCAATAATGTAACATTTTCATATATATAATAATATAATATGTATATCGATTCTTTTTTCGGTCGTTATAAACTACACAGCTAAATTTGGTTAGTCGATAAATACAAAAGATAACATAGTTATATATGACGATACAATCGAATATCAGAAATATAGCATTAGAAACTATAGTTGGTAACTCTCAACCACGTTAAATGCTGGACGATTGTCATTATCGATATTTTCACTTAATTAAGCGCGTTGCGAGATTCGTGATTCAATGAAAATGCTTTTACATGTGGTTGATAGTCACTGCTACCCAATAGCTAACAGATCTCATTATTAATTAATTTCACACTAAACGTGGTCCCAAAATCTTAAATCTTTTATTTAAAGTGTCTGACAATACGTCATATTACGTTGGGAAGTAGATCCCCCTCGATATCTTTGTTATATCGCCATTGCACTTTCATTTCTGATTATCATTAATTACAATGTCTGTATCTGTGATAACGGAAACATCCGTGATAAAAGAAAGTCAACAAAAAAAATCATCAATCTATATGTTTGAGAAAATAAAAATTATTGTAAATAGTCATATCATATGAAATAAATTATTATAACTTGATGCAATTAGAATTCTTCTTCATACTTATTATTAACTCTTTCAACAACCTGACCGTGCAGTTTGCTGCAAACGTTACAGGTCATGCAAGAGATAGGCAACGGCCTTGACTCCAAGGAGGAGGATGAGAGCAAAAACAAAATTTACCGGTATCACTCTATGAACGATACATATATTAGAATAATTGCTATGCGAAGAGCTTAGAATACCACGTCCCCCCGTTACAATCGTATGAATGGCTCACACAGTCTACACTCACATATGTACATGCTCAAAAGATAATCGTCAGATATTACAATATCCCTTCACGAGTATGCTAATTGAAATGCTAATAATTAGACGATGATCTAACGGTTAATTATGCTACAATTCGTTTACAGGCTAACGTGATGCGCATTCTCTTATGTATATTAGCTTTGTTGGATTTAATAATATATTGACTTTAATGTTACGATCAGATCAAGACAGCATCTTTCGATTTTGGAAGACATTCGTTATCGCTAAAGAAATCTTATTTATATATAAGTGGCGATTGAAAATTGAAATTTATAACTTGACAACTTTCCTAATTATCAAAAATTGTTCAAAAGTGATTAAAAAAAAAAAAAAAAAAATAACAGGTATACAATCGCGAATTCGATAAATGACTTAAAAGTACCGAAATTCACCTTTTTTCCCAAGTCTTTCCTTTCTCACCCAATCAGCAGGAGCTGGCGGCGGAATCGCGTGTGTTCGATGAGTGGCTTCCGGACCTGGACTAGTGCTAGTTCTTTCAATCTCCGAATCCTGTAACATATACAACAATCCAACATAATTATGTTTCTACTTTTGCATCTAACTATCTACAAACGTGCATATACATATATTCTCTTTTACTGTCCATAATTATTCATCGATAAATTCATCCGAAAATATGTTGATATCTTTTAATGACTCTCACCTCATAATTATAGCCGTGCCCCTGCCTTGGATATCTACTGGTGTATAGAGGATTGTTAAAGACGTCATTGTCAGCAGAATGAGTAGCGGGATTGTGGGGCGTAACGATGGTATGTGGCACGTGAGCGACCTGCCCTCGAGAGTTCCTCGCTTTCCACCATTTCCTACTATCGTCAAGAACCTCCAGATATTCGCCTCTGACTACCGTGAGCTCTTTATCGTTGTTCGCCGTCCGTGGATAAGTGACTTGCACGATTTTGGCGTGGCGTGCTACCAATTCATCCAGCCAAGCCTCCTGCGCTCTCTCTATACCTGCCGCTGCTCTGGGAGCTCTCTCAATCGAGTCGACGGAAATGTCACTATGCGCCCTGGTCTGATCCACTCTCTCCTCGCGGCCATACAATTCTGAGCTCGGAGCATAATTCCTGTCAAAGTATTCGTTACCACCACGCTCCTCTCGGCTCTCATACTCCAGATAATCGCTACTGTAATGCGATTCATCCACGTCGCGGTGATTGTAATAAGGATCGTTCTGCTGTTCTGGTAACTCATCCCTCTTTTGTTTGTCCGCGTTTAATAAGGACGCCAAATGATCGTGATCCCTGTCTTCGGGAATAGGATACTCCGGTGACCAGCCGTCCATAAAGATCGGATGGTATGGCGGCACGTGTCCTTTCCATTGATCGCGTGGAATCAACCACGTGTCGCCCAACGAATGCCAGAGCTCGGTCTCCTTGCTGGTGACGCAATTTATCAGCAGATTGACCGCTTCTCGCGTAAGGAGCGGTGACACCACTTTACTGGGTAAATTCGGATCGTAATTAGTATCGTGAGAGGCGTCCACGATGAGCGCGAGCGGTGTGAAGAGAAAGTGTACGAGTTCTGGCGCGTTCGGATCGTGGATATGTGCTTTGAGCTTGGCTAGCAGGTTGAACGAAAGCTTGAACTTTTGGAATATATCAATGAATTCCATCTCGGGCGGCGGTTTTGCTCTCATCGTGAGCATACCGTCACCGAGGTTTCTCTTCTTTGACTTCCGGTTACGTCGTCGGCGTTCTAGCTCCCGAGATGCGGCAGCTGCGTGCTGCAGACGCGCGATAAATTTTTCGATGTCGTCAAAACAGTGATTCAAGATCGTCACGTCGCGCTCGTACTTCTCCGACGACGTTGACGATACTTCGTCGTTGTTCTCCTCTCGAGACATATCGTTTTGCCCATCTGCTGAATGAAATTCACACATAGAGATATTTAATATACCATAACGCTATAATTATTATTATCTATTTAAGAAACGCGCAGAACAGCGAGCTTCAATTATATACTAAATAGAACGCATAAACTTTTTAATTTTTCAACATAAGTTTTCTATTTGTATTCAACTGCATTGCATTAATGATAAAAATTTGTCAGCAACGTTATTTTCGATAGAAAATATTACTTTTTCTTTACAATTGCGTACTCACCATTTGCCGCATTAAAAGCAGACACCTGTTCCCTGACGTTAACGCCGTTTAAGGGTGGTTCCGGGGGTGGTAAAGCAGGTGGTGGTGGAATGTGCCCTCTAGGACCGCGGGGTGAGCTACCCGTGACCAGTTTTCCCATCTGCAGCATCTTCAGGTCCTCGACGAGGTCCTGCGCCGATACACTTTGACATTGGAATATGTGCATCTCTGCTCGCTGGCCGGAACCACTATCGTCGGCCACCGTGAACACCAAAATGTTGTTGTACATCTCCATGGGATCTCTCGACGTAAATGCCGTTGGTTCCTGTATCAAGGAAGCCGGGAACCGCTCCATGATGGCCTGAAATTTTTAATCGTACTTAGTTAAATGAAATTGCTGCCAATTATACATACGTATACTTAGTAACAATCTTCTCGCGTGACATGACAAATTGATCGAGACGTTGATATAAATTATATAGATAATCCTCAACCATGTCGAACAATTAATTTCGTTTACGACATCACTTTATTATGGCCCCCTGGATATTGTAATAGTTCTTTATATTTAAGATCGTAAACGCGATAAAATGTATGAATTTAATTAAAAGCGTCGTAAAGTTCCGCAACCATGTTATCCCCGGTCGTGTATTTCGGATCGGTAGAACCTGATCAGTGTAAAAAAAAAAAAAAAAAAAAAAAATTACCCCTGTTTCGTTATCCATGATAAGGACCCAGTTTCGTTCGAGACGGAGCTGCATTTTTTGACTCCAGATGCCATTGCTTTTCTCCAGCTGTAGAAGGCGGCGCATACCATCCGCCGGATAAACAATACCGGTTTCCTTCGTGACGGTGAACGTGGCCAAGTGCTCCATCATATATGTCGGCTCTGAGCTGGCGCGACCGCCAGAAGTGCTCGACGGGCCACTCGAGCCGCCATCTGAAATGTGAGACTGATCGTCTTAAATAATTAACTTACAAATTTCTTCCTTCGATATATTAATTCCTCTTCATTTCTCTATTCTTACGAAATAATACAAAGGATTAGTTATAAATTTTCTTTCAATTCTTTAATCAATTTGCATAATCTCGTTTTTTTCTTTTTCAATCTATTTTTCTCAATTATTTCATTCGAAAACAGTGCGCAATGATATTTAAATTTGTTCAATTTGTTATTCGCTTCAATTTCGCGGCGGAGTTTATATTATACGTATAGTGCAACAGTAGTAACAAGTTTCTGTCTTTATTTTCTCCGAGGGATTCGTGATAGTCAGATGAAATTGCCAGACAAACGGTACATTAGCGAATGATAATTTATTCTGAAATGTAATTAGCTTTTTAATTCCACGGTATAATCCAAACGAGCAGGTTGCTCACCTTTGTTGTAAGCGGGACTATGACCACTGTTGTAGTACGGCATGGTAACCAGGATGTGCCGCGCGCGATGATTATAACTGAAACAGAGGAGTCAAAGTTCCCATTACGAAACGTATCGCTAAAAGAGGCTTTGAATTATGTGTCAGGTAATAATTCGTCACGGACGAGTAAGGGCGTACGAAAATCTTAATTGGCCTCCGGAGTTTGCGTTCGCGAGAGTCCGTTTAAATTTATGCGTGCCTGCGCGCGGTTTCGCCGTCTTTTTATTTCGGATCGTGCAATTAGTTGTAAGGATATTGTCGTGTTGCCAGGCGCGGGGAACCGGATTCAATAACTTAATGACAGCAACGATCAACGTCGATACTTGCACGTCGCACGTCGTGCCGTATATCCGGCTATCGGGTCAGCAGTGCCATACTTGGTGCTCAAGAAAGCCAACAGAAAGTAGCAGCTCCTTTGCCTCTCGTCAAAGTGAAATTCCAACGTGTTTAATTCGTTTACCAGACATGTCTGGAATTCTTGTGCGCGCTTCTTTCTCCCTCTCCTCCTCTTCCCGGTTTACTAAACTTCATTTTCGAAGAAGAAACTTTACGTTCATGGAGCCAATCGTTCACTACTCGTTCGAACACTTCGCACTGCCGTTTAACTCGCGCGCCCCGTCCACTTTTCACTTCCTTCTATACCTGTTTCGTAGTTGCATTAAACACGATTCTTATACGCACGATTAACGTGTCTTAATATTTCCTAAATATCACATTCTTTAGCGTAACACATTTTACGTAATATACAATATTATCTCTATTTATTGGAAATAATCTATACGATTGATTTAATTATCAATTAAAGTATGATTTTTAGATGGTTTACTCAACGTTTCAAATATTTTATATACCTATAATATATATTTTTTGTATGAATATTAAAATATTCATTAAAACATTAAAAATTAAAATTAAAATATATAATTCTTATACATGTAATTTGATTGCAAGAAAGGATAATTCGTTGAGATTTTGCATATTGTATGAGTAATTTCAAAGTGATAAAATCGATATCGTAGCAATATTTTGCTTCTTAATTTTCTGAGCATTTTCTGAACCTAACAAGATTTATTGTGTCGCATGTGGAAATTGATGCATCATATAGATCACAGAATCTACGCTCGATGACTCATCGATGGTTTCCCGATAGAAAAGAAACGAGGATGATGATTCGTTTTTGCATAACTATGTAGGTACGAAAAATGTGAAATTCTAAATTTGCTCCTAGAGAAATTCCTTTATAATCATTCTCCTGTAGTGTTAACCGCATAAGCAAACGCGTAATTCGAAAAATTAAGAGAAGAACGTAAATAATATAAAAAATCCATAAATTATCGATTTTGACACACATTGTACATAATAAAAATTCATGTCAGGTATAAGTATGTGTATTTTGTGCAGTGTATTGAATCAGTATTAAATCAAGGTTTTTGTACGCATTCTATTAATTCTATTTAACACGTTACTATATATATGAGCCTCGTGATATTACGTAGGATGTAAACATTTCTTCAATGAGTTCCGTAAATATATTCAACAACTGCGAGTTGTCAATCGCATTTACGTAACAGCATGACAATTGATCATCATACACACTCTTTCATAACATCAAGTCATATTAACGAATTTACGTGAACTTGTTGAAAAAAAATTATGCATTTCCTGCGATATTATGCGCGATTTATTTTATACGCAACGAAATCTCCAAAAAATAAATCATAAAAATCCATTCTTAAAGTATTAAATATAAGACGCTTATAAAACTTTCGAAGTTTCTCGAAAAATAATTGCAGAGACATTGTATATTTAGAAATATGAGTAATCTAATTATAATACAATTAAAATAAAAGTAATTGTGATTTATACAAAAATTATATAAAATTTCTCTTCATCTCCTTACGTGGATCTTTGTTTCTATTGGTGTACAAATATTCTTCGAGTCATTGAATTGTGATTTAATTGTTTAGTTCGATGCGCCCGTTTATAGTTTCGAAAGTGCAAACAAGCGCTTCTAATCGTGCGAGCAGTCATGCGTTTCGCTTCGAAATTCTTGCGATTCTTTAATGATTTAGGAGCTAAATCGGCCGATAAACGTAAATCTACTGGTATGTAGGAATTAATAATGAGATTCTTGTTAAATGATAAATAATTTCGATTCGCTTTCACCGACGTCGGCAGGTTGTTGGAGGTAATTTTCCAATTTACCGGAGATGGGATAAGATACCGTGAGAACGCAAAGAAAGCATTGTTATGTGACAGACACGCCAATCGGTTGCCATTTTGTACAATGACAAATAAGTAGTGTTGTTAATATGGGCTTTTCTTTACATGAAATAATGGTCGTGGTATAATTGCGTGGTATAAGTAAAAAAATACTTACAATATGTTAAAAATCATTGAAAATTTCTTTCATAAATAATAATATATTAAATCATAATATATATTAATAGACGTTCACACAAAACCTCGTCCACATGTATCGAACATCCACACCTACTCTCGTTTATATTAATTTACATATAAATTAATAGATTTATGACGATTATATATATATAATCGTCATAAATGTATATATAGTTATGTAATTTACGATTTAATATCAATAAAAATAGGCATAAACGTACACAAGAATACACAAAAACACGTAGACGTAAATGTACGCAGATTTAATCAGAACGAAAGATATAAATTAATAATCAGAACGCGCTTACGCATTTTGATTGCTTCGAGTATTTTGAATTTTGGATTGATTCCATAATCCATATCCGGCGAGCAGAGATAAATTATCACGATGACATTTTATAAAATATTTTCAACGAGCTGAGAAAGAGAAATTATTGTCATTTTTAGTAGCTGGTCATTCAATTAAAAGTACATATGATTTTATATGCCAGCGAATTTTTTTAGGTCACAGAATTATATCGCACATCAAGTTGATAGTATTACGCAATTTACGATAAAATAAGCTGATTTGATAATCTGATAAAAGCGTTTAGGATCGTCAGCGTTACATTGAATATAACTTATGTTTCCAAGCAAGAATCAGTGAATTTTTCTATTTAAATTACACTGTTCTAATCTTGACTGTGATTATCGCTAATGAGAAAAAAAGCAACAAGCGTACTTGGCTCGGCTCGGATAGAACTACGATAATAATTGTGTATATAAATCTCTCTTTCTCTCAAATTTTGTGTTTTTAAATTTTCAGCATATAGCTAAAAGTCATTTTCCTCGAGACTAAAAACTCTACACTATATTGTATTTTTTCGATTTATTTTAAAGTCTAAATCTAAAATAATCATGGCCTTTTTAATTTTATCACATATTTCAATTCATATTTACATATTTTATTATTTTTTATATATTATTTAATCAAATATTTTAAGTTTAACTTTCTTATTTCTAGTTTTAAGCTTAAAAAAAGACTAACATTAATCTAGTGGAATACGAATTGTAAAAATAAGGAAAGGCACAATAAAATTACGGATCGTTTAAGATATTAAATATAACTATTTCGCCAGCGAGTTCTCACGCACCGAAGGTAGCTACGACTCGACGTGAAAGAATTCCTGTTCGCAACGCGGTTCTAATGCTGGCCTAAGGATCTCAACGGAGGCCTAACACACAGCAGTCACGGCAAAAAGGGAAGGGAAAAGGAAAGAAGGTGAGTGGGCTTCGGTACGCCTCTCCAAGAGACCAAAGTTACCAATGCGTTTCGATCCTGCATGCCGAGAATTCCTCATCGACGCTCTGAATTCTAGATTTTCACATAGGTATAGCAGAGTCTCAAAAATCAATATAATATACAGAATAAGTCATTAGAAACTAAAGAATTATTAGAATGTAAAATGACTGCATATATTTTGTAGATATTTTTCTCAATTTTATATATAGAAAATAAAAAATTTTCATATATCATATATTTTCTTATCTAGAGTTGTCTTACGAGATACCTAAATTTTAAGATTCTTCTTATATCCTCAAATAGATTTAATATTTCAAATAGATTTAATTCTTCTTTCAAGTAAAGAAACGAATGCGAATCGACGTATGCAAGTCGAAATGAACGTAAAATTTAATATCTCAGAAACTTGGCATATCTAAAATATTACTTTGTAAAACTTTATAAATATTGGAGCAAATTTTGTATCAGACGGAATAATAATATATGAAAGAGACATTACATTAAAATTCATCAAGAATATAATTATTTTATATCGAGAAGAGATACACTTACAAGTCCAAAATATAAAAAAAAATAAAAAGGGTACGTAAAAATGCACTTCTGCGCGCGACAAGTCTTAAACATAATTATTTATGAATACAGACACATCCCACGTGCACAAAAATTCAATCATGGAATGCGTGGTAACGTATATTCGCAGCCTTGAATATACTTGACACTTAAAAACGATTTAACCTTGGGACCACTACATTTTTTGTCCAATCGTATTGTAAAAGAGCAGCAAATATACAAATTCATTTTATACAAATCAAGATTTTATCACCTCTCTCTCTCTCTCTCTCTCTCTCTCTCTCTCTCTCTCTCTCTCTCTTTCTCTTTTTTATAACAATCCTTTGAATATTTTTCAAATTTTTATTCAACAATTGCACATGACAATTCTTTCAATTTAATTTTAAAAAGTAAAGAACGTGAATTTTATTGATTATATTTATCGCTAAAAATAAAATATTGTAATAGTTCGTAAAATTTTTCGCGCAATGTTCTATTTTCACTCATTTGCATCAAGTTTTTCATGTACAAAGCGGAAAACTCTAAACCGTAATTTTCGCCCATGCCAATGGGTTAACAACCTTAGACATGCTCGAGATGTTCCACGCACTGGCGACGGAAGGGAATGCGAGCAAGTATTTTGTTGCTCGTGTGTGCGAGCGCGAGCACGATGATAAACATCGAGATGATGCACATTTTACGATGCACTTTATATCCACGATACACACGGACGTTCCGTTAACGAAGGAATAAATTCCGTATTTTCCGCGGTATTGGTACCGGGATGCAAAACTTGATAGATAAGAGGTGGCTTGACGCGATACGATATATCGTGTTAAAAAGACTGCAAATTAAACGCGGCGACACGATTAACTTCGGAAAATGCATCCTCATCCATCTTTCCGTTATACGATTCCATTTTTATTTAACAGAATATTTCGTAATAGGTAATAAGTAATTATCTGAGAAGTAGAGAAAAATAAGCTGAAACATCGTTATAATGTTTCAACGAAATGAACTCCACAAATTATAAAATAAGTTGAGTCTAAAGATTTCAAATAATTTTTATATAATTTTTTATTTGTTAATTCTATCTCTTCCAAAGAGAAAAATGTTTTGGATTTATATATACATATGTATATAATATGTGTATATATATTCTTGCATTTCTCTGCAGTACGGACAAACCGAGGATGTTACTTCTCGCGCATGCCGTTCCTTTATAAAATTGAGGTTTATTGAAGTCCAACGGCGCACCTCAAGAATTGGCCTCGGGAATGCAGCACGAGCCGCAATTATGTCTGGATATACATACACGTGCGCATGTTACATCGCGCGCTCGGGAAAACGTAATCCGGGAGAATGTCTCGATTATGATCCGTCTCTATCTTTCTGCTTCTCTCTACTTTCATCTCTTCAAATTAATAAATTTTTAAATTTTCACATTACGTAAATATGTTTTCGCTACGCTATCGTTTTCGTAAATGTTTAACCGTCAATGTTTCTCCGTTTTTTCTTTATATAGATTATACAGTATCGTGATATTTACAACATAATTACAACTAATTACAATAATTATAAAAAGATATCAGTAAAATTGATTTGCATAAATATGCAAAAATTATCGGTGTTTCTCCAACGTAATTATTGTGAAAAATTAAACTCACCGAAATCATAAAGACATCATTATCTCCGCACGTGTTTCAACCTTTCCTTTACATTTGTCCAACAATTTCGTTTGTGCAGTGCATTCGAAACTCATGTAATATTATCGCGCTAATTTTTATTTTTTGTATATATTACTGGGGCACAGCCGCGCGGCGATTTTACAGGTCAATAGGCATGTATGCAAATCGAAGAAAACGTGAATCGAAAAAGGCACCGGTACATGCAACTGTAACTGTTCACGCGACGAATATCGCATATTGCCCATAGCATTCTATCAACATCGATATATCGTTGATGAATATTTATGATTCTTATGTCGTCATTATCGAACTCTTGATTGTATTTCGTTATGTGCAACAGCTCATAAAATTTTCTAAATACATTTACTTACTGCAGTTGTCACTTTTTAAGCAGCAGTATTATCGCGACTATTGCGATACAAATACAAAGCAATCGTGCATGAATATTATGTCATTCTCCTTGAATATTTCGCAATTATTACTTAATGATGATCGTCAAGATATGTTAACTTTGTATACAGGACGCATGTAGGATGCGCATGCAAATCGCATAAAGCGTGGAAAATTTTCAGTATAGTAATAGCTCATATACAATCAGTTACAATTGCTTACAGAAACAATTCGACATTATGCCAATATTCATTAATAAAAATCGATTATTGTTTATTTATTTAAACACATTGTTTAATATTTTATAAGAGCATAATAATACGTAACGTTATCTTTGAAAAGGAATTTTTTTAAAATAAAATCACGTCGATTTGGTGGAAGAATAGCCTTGCATAAACGATATTTTCACACGGAACTCAAATGAAACTTTAGCCGTTCCACTCTCATACATCCGTAGAAGATTAGCACGCCGACTGTGCCGGTAAGACACGTTGAAAGTAAATACATTGCGGACGTGACCGCCTATATGAGTGATGAAAAAGTAGAAAGAAAGTTACCAATGCACCTCGCATACCTACGGCGATCTGTTCGCGTCTTGTTGCAAACGAGTTTTGCAGTGAATGGACCGAATCGTGCGCGGCGCGAATTTAAACTTTTCACTCGACTGCTCGGTTCGCCTATATCGACTGATTAATCGTTAAGGATCAATTCCATTCTTACGCTCGATCATCTGTTTGTCGAACGTATCTAATTTGTATAGCATGGTACGTTTAATCCCGTTGATTCGAGATCACTCAATATAATTATATATAGAGAGAAAGAATATTAATTTTAATTGTATTCTTTACGCCAATTTTCATCGCGTTTAAAGGTGCAAGCTGGAGTTTAATAAACTTGTAGTATAGATCTCGCGCACAGTTCTATCTATATGGCCTTTCATAATAATTTTATTCAAGAAATAATAATATCAAATATTTTGTTATAAAGTTATAATTATAAAGAACACTAGCTTTATAATGTTAATTTATCTCACGTGAGTTGATCAATTAGCAAGAATTTACTATAGGTAATATATAATAAAAGTATATACCTGTGTACACATAGGTACACCTATTTGTGTTTAATATTGATTTTCACATATACACTCTATAATCGCACAAATGCATTTCGAAATCAATTTGTCAAAGGTGTCAGAATTCGCAGACGATAGAAAATTACTTTTCGCTCGGACGTAGCGGCATATTTAAGTGATGCACGTATGTAGTATGTGCAATCGCGAGGGTTATCGCATTAATGTGAAAAGGATTCGTTCACAAACGTAAACAATCATTCGAAAAAACGCTCACATGGAATGCAACGCCCGTATGGCGAGTGCATGTAACAACATTTTCGAGATAGCGAAGCCCGCAGGCGGAAAAGGAGGCCAACAAAATTATAAAATTGCATTTAAAGCAATTTTTCACAATGGCAAACATAACTTGCACTTGTACCTTTCTTCCTACCCCCTCCCTCTCTCTTTCTTGCAACGTTACGTCTGCAGAAACGTAAAAGCTTTACGTTTACAATTTCGCGAGGAATGCATGCATACTTGGAAGTTTTCAGCAAACAATTGATTTGACTCAACTAGACGTTAGTTAGAAAATAAGTAGATATGTACTTATTTTTTACGTTGCTCTGACAGGTGTAATAAAAATGAAAATCAACGTTAATTAATTTCCGCGCATAGCAAAACGATTTGCCAAAGCTGCCCAGTGAGAAAGATATATTTGCTACGTGACTTATGTAATGTGTCCTAAATGAGTTATATAATATGAAACGTATTGAAATAATCAATTTGCAAAGAGAAAAAAATACACTAATTATAATTAAAATAAATTATAATAAAAATTATAAAAATAAAGCTTATAGAGAACTAAAAAGTTGTAAGATTTCTCGATATCCAGACAGGTAATATATAAAAAATTACACTAATGGATACGAAGTCGATAAATATTCGCAATGTATGTCACGGAATCACAGATGTACTAGGAGGTCAACAAACTACTGCTACGTGAAACTACATTTTCCACACGTACGCTAGACTGAGAAATCAGGACGATATTACAGACAAACAACACACGAAATCAAGACAAAAATATGTTTCGAAACTACTTTGCATTACATTTGATACATTTAATTAAATTAGTATAAATAAAATTAGAATACTTTGGTCATTCTCTAAATTTTCTGTTAAAATATTTAAAAAAATGCAATTCTAAAGCACGAATAAAATTACTAACTTTTATTGTAAACTTTTATTTGCTTTCATCAAAGGGAATATTCAAATATTGCATTAGAATATTCTCAATTTATCAGCAATATCGATTTAGGATAATTAAATGAGAGTTCCTCGGAATATTTATCTAAATTCATTATTTAACACACACAAGTGTCGTGTTTCGAGAATAAATTCTGCATTGACGGTACTCGAAAGGACGAGAATCTATCCATGTGTAGTCAATAATAAGCATTCATGATCCGTGTCACGACATCATTGGGCTCACGTGGGAGATCACGTAGGCATTTCGTAGGTGTGAATTACAGGTGTCGTTCGACAGTGGGATGCTAAAGACGACGACTTGGATAAGTTCGATCGGATCGCAGTACGCCGGCCGGTGTATTTTCTCCTGGCGCGGTGCAGAGATTGAAATTTATCCACGTCGATTGTTTAAAGATTTTTGCCTGATGTCGACGACGACGAGACGACGATGCGCATGTTCGATCGAATGTAAATAACGCATGCACGCGACCTCCGCAATAATATGACGTACTCGAATGTTTTCGCATATTCGAGATAAGAATTTTGCGAGAAAGGACTCGACAACGATTATGCGCGCCATTACGCCGATTAAAGACGAACAATACAGTCGTGCCGCGACAGGAATGCAGCTCGTAAATGTCACGGGCGGGGAGCCGAGACCTAACGGGGAACTTGCGGAGATGTTTATTGCTCTTCTCGCCTTACGAGACACACGTCCGTCGTGCACTTATACCTGCTCAATGAAAAGGCGCCGACATTACGATTTCTCGTGTGGCTCCGAGCTACGGATACTCCGAGACTACCGATCCTTCTTTACGAGATGCTGTACGTCCAACTATCGCTTCTTAGTCTTAACAAACGCGATGACGTCATCTCTCAAGAGGAATACTTGACACGATTTATATGTTATATTTGAAAAAATGTAAAGAGACAAAAAAAAAGACTATTCTATAAAGAACAGGAAGGATGTTCGAACGTGTAATTATATGCAACTTGTCTTCATGGGATCGATATTCACCGTATATGATTGCCGTAATTTATTTTTACATTCCAAGTTTAATTTTGAATAACATAGAATTAAATTATAGCTGTATAATCAAGTTATATTCTATGTATATATTACTTGTATATAACCATTATTTATACATAGATAATAGATACATAGAGTTACGAGTGAAACTGCAATTTGAATTTAATTAAAAGCTTATAGATCGCGGATAAGGGAATGGAGATTGCGCGTTTTACAATTGGTAGATAGACTAAAATGAGGATGATCAAAGGTTGGTGAATCATCAGATTACGATAATGAAAGCCCGATAAGAATTAGCGAATCGAAATCACAATGGTTATATACAGTGATCAATGTCGCGCGCGCCCGATATAGATAGCGTGTGTCATTATTGTTCCTGTGCGTATACGTGCGTGCGTATACAAAAAAATAATTTTTACAATTTTAAGATGATATGGAGAGTATTTTCCCAGTAAAGTAGTACAATTTTCGCAGAAATTTCATATGTACATTTAATAAAAACTACTACTTATGAAAGTGTAATTGAGATAATATAGTTATTTTGGTTGTCAATTATAATCAAGCTTCTATAGGTAACAAAAACTAATAAATAATTTTATATATAAATTTATATATAAAAATGATTTTAGCTGATTATATAAATGCATGCATGTTTTATTTAATATTTTAGTCAAGAAGCACGATAGAGACTCTAGAGAAATCAAGACGTGATCTAGATACAATGAATTATCCGACAATCAAGACCCCGTATCGTCCAATGAGAAATTCAGTCTTTTAATAGCATTTTTCGATTATCAATTAATTAATTGCGCCTCGCGTAGTTCGCCAGTCCTGAAATTCCTATAGTTTTAATGTCGCCGGAAATCGGTAATCGAATCCGATTATTCGTATACACTATTTACTATTCGGATAGAATTTACCTGTCACAGGTGATCTTTAATGTATAAAAATATTAAATAATCGAGTTATTTTCCGAAGCGTTAGGACAATGAAGAGAGATATTACCTATCTTCGAGTACTTAAGTTATATGTAAAACAAGACGTATATGATTCACATTTATGATTCATACAGTATCAAGGTAAATCAAATTAGCTTTGTTGTCATCTTCAGTTTTAAGTATTTGTACAACCCTATACATTCGTAATCTAAATTTCTTCTCTTTGAAATTAAAATTTCAATTTATAATTTCGATATAAAACGCGGTTTAAGGTAACGAATCCTCTCGTCCTTTTCAGCTTCACTTAATATAACTTTGCGTCAGATTCGCAAGTTTTTAAAACGCGCCATACTAGCAAACAAAATATCGAAAGATTCTATTCTTTTTTTCTTTCGACTCGGAATATTTGCACATCTCCGGTTGTATGAAAGTCTCGTGCTACAAATTTCGCATCAATGGATGCGGAGTTAAAACGGAACGTCAGCGTACAGAAAGCGTTAATTTTATGTCCTTCACTCGGTTTCGATCGTACATCTCTTTTTACGATACTCCAAATTTTGTGTCGATGACGCGATACGGATTCAAGTCATTTGTAAGCTGCGATCCGAGCGAATAAAATTCAACTTTGTCCCCTACTTGGATTTTGTTTAAATATACACTTCTCCTATTGCGTAGTACTCGCGACTATTACGAATTTCACGTCGATGACGTGATTCGAAGTTAAAATGCAACGCCAGCGAGTGCGGCGCGTCCAGGTTGATCCAGCGCGTATGCGGTCGCGGTCGCGGTCGCGCGCGCGCGCGCGCGCGCGTGCCTTTCGTCAGCACGATTTTTTATCTGCCGTGCGTCTGCGTGCGTCTCCTCTCGTCGCCCTCGTCGGTCGCAGGCCAGGCCAGGTCAGGCGCAAAACGCGGCCATGCACGCTACGGAGGACGGTGGCAACAGGTGTGCGCGACCAGACACCAAACGATTCGCCTCGGCCTCGGCGCGAGTCGCGACGTTGCAACGGTGCGGCTTCGAGCATTACAACGGCCTCCGCCTCGCGCTCCTTCGTACAATTTCCGGAGTATCATGTTCCTTTCGACATCTCGACGCGAGATTTGCGTCAGTCGAGAAGAGGAGAGGAGAGGAGAGGAGAGGACGAGAGCACGAAACAGTCTCTCGTAGCCTCGTAGTTGTACAAGCGAGAGCGCGCGACAAACGGGATCGCTTACCTTATTTACAAATTTTTCACAATGCACTGCACGCGCACGCACACCAAGAGACGGTGACGGAACAGGCTGAGAGCCGGGGGGAGAGGGAAGCTCGATCCCGAGGCGACAGAGAAACGAGCAGCGGAGCTACGTCCCGAACATGCTCGACCGCGAATACTCCGGCGACTAATTCTATCGTAATCCACATTCGACGTACCGACTACCGTCGTCGCACCTCGCGGCTCACACCGTCGTTACCTGTCTCAGGTGCGCCACACTTCGCCGCAGGGTAACGCGACGTGCCATTGGTCGAACGCCATGAGACCGAAATGGCGATCGGGCCCGTTCGAATCGGCAATCTTCGCCACGATGCTTCAGGATCGTACGTCAAATACCACGACGTCGAATTTCATCGCGGCCAATTCGTACTTTTCCATAATTTTTGCAAACATGTTTTTATCTTTTCAACTTTTATTTTTAACGAAAATGAAATAACACGAATAATTAAAACTGTGAATTTAGTCGGAATAACAGATATATCGATATTTACGTTAATCATTATGTAGGTAGAGTGAATGAAGTTGCACCGTATATGCACCATGAGAGAGACGAAGAAATTCGAAGACCAATAGAACCGACTGTTGCAAAGGGAAACTATAAAGAATGTAACTTATTGAGAGAGAAGATGGAAAAAATACCTGTTGAGAATACTGCAGTTTAATTGACCAAGTGATGGTCAATTTAACAATGCGCATATATAATATCGTAACGACAAATCTTCCAATTGTTTTAATCAATAACAAAAATTCTGAAATGGCACACAATGGGAGAACAGGTTATCATTACTTTGGAGAGAAATGGCATTTATAAATTTAGTACAAAAGAGAGTTTATAGATGCTTAGTTAAGCATCAATGTAAAAAGGGAAATTGTTTCAATTTAAAATTTATAGATTCAAAAATTAAGTAAATATGAAAAACTAATTCAACGAATTTGAATCTAAATAAATTGTAACAGATTTTGTTAATCTTGTATAACTGTTCACATTTGACTATTTGTCTAGTTGGTTATGTTATAGACTTCATATAAATATTTTTATATGAATTTTAATTGAAAAAAGAATATTTATAAGCCTTGTAAACAATTAAATTCACTGTATATAGAATGTACTTTTACATTCTTATATAATATGTATTGTTTATATGTATAAGGCTTAAAAATATTTTGTTTAATTAGTTTAATGTATTAAATAAAATATTTTATGATTCGCATTATCTTTCATACGTTTACATATCCTTCAAAAGAGGAAAGCAATAAGTTGATAAGGAAATTCAAAAAATTTCCAAATACATGTATTAATTTTTATATAATATTGTTTCTTTTACTCTTATCTTTAGAATTAAAGATAAGATTACGTAGTATTTCACAATAAAAACTAAGTGTTAACTAGAAATTTAATCACCTATATTCACGTATCATTTTCATAGTCCTTGGGATTTTTGCGAGAAAGGGCATGGTTCTCCTCTTTCGCCCAATTCACGAGCAAATAAGAAAATATGAAAACTGCAACAAGAATTATCCATTAAAATGTTAAATTATGAAATAAATGTCTTTATTTTATATATATATATATATATATATTATATATATATATATATGTATATAATTACTAATTATGCTTACAAGGAGTAACGCGAAATATGCTGCCTTGGATGCGGCGAATGGTGTTTGGTACACCTTCGGATATTATTCCTTTGAAAGCTTTCTGCTCGTACGGACTGAGTCGAAAGAAGACGACGCCATTGATTTTAGCAAGATTTCCAAATTGCTTCCCCATGGCTAAAGTCTGCAAAATACGTAGTTGTTACGACATATTCAACAGAACATAACCAATCTCATATTATCGTATCTCATATAAACGAAGTTGTTTGAAAACGTTTCTCAATATTCCAAACTTAAATTTCAAAAGTTTCAATAAAATACAAAACAAAGTCGGAGAATATGAAATAATTATGTAATTTTCTATACTCACAGCACACCGCACACGTAAGAAAAGTGTCGTGATATTTTTACAATCGATTCTCCTGATTTTCCATAGACTTTCGTAAAGTGTGCCATCTGGTGGTTAGAGAGAGTACTACGTGTCCAAAGATGTATTCAGATTCCTATCCGAGTGCTCCTCAGGGTGTCGTCACCGTCGTCCCATGGCAGAGATTTTTCACGTGACGCGTATATTGCGTATAACCAATCAATCTGCCATGGGACGACACGACACCCTAAGTGAGATTCGAATCTTCGCTAAGTGGGATTTGAGTCTCCGCTAAGTGGGATTTGAATGCGCGCGCGCTATAAGTGCAGCGGGAGAATAAATTCAATAGTTAAAATGTGGTCCGAGTCTCTGCTAAGTTGGGTTCGAGTCTCCGCTAAGTAAAGTCCGAGTTGGTTCGAGTCTTCGCTAAGTGGAATTCGAGTCTCCACTAAATTCAAATTTTATATTTCAGAGGAGCATCAGGCTCAAACCCCACTTAGCGGAGACTCGAACCAACTCGAATCCAACACATTTTTTCCCGCTGCACTTATAGCGCGTGCGCACAATCCCCACTTAGCGGAGACTCAAACCCCACTTAGCGAAGATTCGAACCAACTTGAACTTTACTTAGCAGAGACTCGAACCACATTTTAGCGAAGATTTATTGAATTTATTCTCCCGCTGCACTTATAGCGCGCGCGCATCGAACTCCACTTAGCGGAGACTCAAACCCCACTTAGCGAAGATTCGAACCTTACTTAGAGTGCCGTCCCATTGCAGCTAGAAATTGGACAAAGAGATAATTGACCAATCGCATTTAACAATTCCAACAAGTGATCAATGCGAATTTAAGCAAGGTTCATTATATAAGTAATAGCTAATATCGATTGAAGTTTATTGCGATTTCGAGAAAAAATTTTAGTTGCTATTTCATAAATAAACGTTGTTTCTTCGTCACGTCAAATATTACCCATTTTGCGAGTACAAAGAAGACGTACGTATACGGTACTCGTCGTGGAGTGAAAGTGACCTGCCCTGCAGCGTAACGAGGATGCATTTTCGTCGCGTTTGTAGTTGATGGTTGACGATCGAGAATCATATTCGCGTCTCTCTCTCTCTCTGTCGCCATCACCGACAAATCAACGCTGCGCATGCGTGAATCGTTCATCACCTAACGCGAGGCATCTCGTCGACATTCTCCGCAAACGCGCAGCTTTCGTGCGACATATTACGTAATCGGAGTCGCTAGCGAAAAATAACACATCACAAATCTTTCTCATGCGCGTCGTCCACCCCGCGCGGCGCGCGCGCAAGACCGTCGAGCCTCGATTGTCACGTGACGCTGCGCGAGATTGCAGGTCTGTTCTTTGCAGCTCACCCACTGCTGTGTGGTATACTTGTGCTTGAAATGAGATAGACATATATATTTCATGTTTGGTAAAAGCGAGAGAGAAGATTTTAGTGCAGTGCAGCGGGTGCGACAAAGAACAGGCCTTGCGTGGCAAAATGGCGGTCACTGCGACCTGAGCCACGGCCCACGGCTGGCCACGGCTGACGGTGCTGTCGACGGCAGTGACGGGCGGCAGCAGCCACAAGGCAGACGGAATGGACGGGAGGAATCTTGTCGCTCGTCCGCCGATGGCGCAGTCGTCGAGCTACTCGAGCCGCCGCGTTGCTCAAGTACGATAGACAGGTGGAGAAGGGGAGCAGGGGGGAGGGAGGGGCGAGCGTAACACGGAGCGGCTGCGGCGGGCCGCGGGAGAGGAGGTAATCAGTCGCCGTGGGTCGTGTGCGGAGCTTCGTGCAACGTCGATGCTGCTCCGCGTGATTCGCGTCCGTTGCGCGTCGCTTATTGTCACGTAGCGTCAGCAGCAGCAGCAGCAGCAACAGCAGCGTTCGGCGACTCCAGCGGGTACGCGCCATACGCGCGCAGGAACATGATCGATCCGGGAACGCGTGGTAAGGTGGTTCCGCGACTAATCCGGGTCGAGTAGCGACCGTCGTTCGGTGGTGCCTAGCGCCGAAGCGCCGAGGCTTTTGCTCGAATTTAAAGTGCCTGCGTGCGTGCGTGCGTGCGTGATTACGTGCGTGCGTACGTGCGTGCCACCCAGCCTGCAGCGGCTAGATAGCGTCGGAAGTAGCAGACGGCGTGCCCCCGTGATCATCTCCGAATCATCATGGGATCGAGAAACAACGAGAATCGCGGCTCCCTTGGGAATCACCGTTGCTCCCAAGATATGGCTTGTGATCGCGCCGAGACCGACTTTGAGTTTGCAGTGCCGCCGGAAGCACCGGTGTTCGAGCCGACCAACGAGGAGTTTCACGATCCTCTCGCCTACATCGCCAAGATACGGCCAATCGCCGAGAGATCCGGCATCTGCAAGATCAAACCGCCACCCGTGAGTAACACAGATCGTCGAGCGGACGGTTGGACGATCGGACACATGGCTCCTATTCTCTACGCGCGTCGTCGCGCTTCCAACATTGCCCTCCTTGTCATTGTCGTCGTCGTCGTCGTCGTCGTCGTCGTCGATTGAGGAGATCCTTCCGCTCTCCCGTGGATTTTCTTTTTTTACGGAACCCGAAGGAAGAGGCACGAGAGTCACATCCTTGAATGCGAGGAATGCACGACCTCGTTTTTATGTACGATGATGCGTTTTTTTTAGGATAAGTAGAGTCTCGTCGATGACGACGATACGATGACGATGACGACGACAACAAGACAGAAGAAAAAGACACAAAGATCCAATGGTACGAACCTTCCTCACGCATCGCACGGACACGCGCATCCAATCGTATATATTCGTACGCCGTTTTTTTTTCATGGAGTCTCTCCATGTTTTTTTACGCCTGCGAAATGTAACAATCGTGCGTGTCATGCGTTTCGTTGGAAGATATCGGCTAAAACGGCGAGAAAGACGAGGAAAACTGGGGAAAAAGAATTCGCGCTACATTCGAGACGCTAGGGGCGCAAACCAAGTGAGATGAAAAGAAACCTTACTCTCTTTTTCCGTTCGACGTAACGATGCGTGTCACGGCGCGCGGCGGTGTAAAGGATACTTTTCGCGAATGATACTTGTCGTTAATGACAATAACGGTATTAATAAAAACAGAACAATAATAGAATCACATCAATACGAGCACGTCGAATTGAATAAAGATCAGTGAGGATTCAGGTTCGGTTAAATTACGATAACGATCGACGCCATGTAAAATGGCCGAGACAATAGGACCACGTCGTTGGTCACCTCTAGGAAAACGTTCCGTGGACGGGAGAAAATCGGAGAAAGAGAGATAATAATCGCGAGACCTGTGTTATTCACTTGGCGATTCTACGCGAGCGACAGGATGGAAAATGATTTCGCGTCGGCGCGATCCCGTTATCGTCGTATTTGCAACCAAAAAACGTGCGCTTCTCGAATGCAACAAATCTCTCATTCGCTCCTCGGATGTATCTACCGGACCTCGCGAGAGAGTCGCAGAGTCCACCATCGCGGGCGTGTTCCTGCCGAGGGAATCTCATCGCTGGGCGCGTTGCAGTTCGCCGCATGACATAATTTTTTTCCGCGCTATCGTCACCTTTCACTCGGCGAGCTCTCGACCGTAGCAGGGCTCTCCCGGTGTATTTCGGATCTATTTGCCAACGCGAAACCTTTCGCGATCTTCCCACCTGAGCATCGCGTTCCCCGAGTGGACGGTCTCGTGATTCGTTGGTCGCACATCGTCATTTTATGCCACCATTAGAAACGATTTGCGCCACCATCTTGTTTCCGCATGTAAAGAGGAAAAACTCCGGTGACGCCGGAAATTATGCCTTTTCTTCCTACAAGCGTGGGCGATGCAAATATCGGGACGTATCCGCAAATAATATTTTTTGGCTCGCGTGATCGACGCAAGGTCGATTGCGTGGAAACGCTCGACGTGATTTTGCGATGTATATTCGAGGCTGAAAAATGTCTCTTCTAGAAAAATCTGTAGACGTTTTATTTTAATAACGATTGTTTAACCACTACAAGTGTATCGATCATATACAGTAGACATCCGTTATAGACTTGAAAAAATGTTAAAATTTCATCTTTCCTAAAACGTATACTCTCCAATTCACTTCTGACCAAGTTTCTACTCTGCGAGATTTCGATATTTCACTTCCGACTGCTCCGCTTTACGTCGCGAGTTTTTAGCGACAGGCGCATCGAGTTAATGGTAATCTTTAATAACCAACCGTGTATGGATGGCGACTCTAATTCTCGAGGAAAATATTGCTGCGCGAAGGTGAAATGATAACGCGAATTCGCGATTACGTTCGCGTCGTACTCTCCTGCAGGCGGCAGGTGTAAGGCCTGTCCGTCAAAAGCGTCAAGGCGCCGCAAACTCTCAAGTAATTATTGATTTTTACCATCATCGGCTAATCGATGCCTAATAATTACTTCCGGCTGTGGCCGATTGTTTATTCTCTTTCTCTTACCTTCTCTCTCTCTCTCTCTCTCTCTCTCTCCCTCCCTCCCTGTTTCTATTTTCTGAAAGAAATTTTACAAGCTATCTCTACGTCGTTTATTTCTTTTTGCTTTTTCATTCCGATACGATTACGAATAGTACTGCATAATTTAATACGACACGATACGATTGTTTTTATCTAATCATTTAATGTGTGATATCGAAGGAAAATTCGGAGCTGTTTTATTTATTGATTCTAATATACGTGCGTGAATAAGTGTAACACGTGATGTGAGAATTTCGTTCAAGATGTTAGTGCGCAGTGTCAGCTACTTTTCGAGTAATCATTATCAGTATAAATAGCGCTCTATATTGATAAAGGTTGAACGAGCAAATAATTAAAATTAAACTAATCGTGTATTTGGGTAAAAAATACAATTTTTCGAGTCCTGTTTCACCTCGCAATAACGTTGCCGCTTCCGTAATCCGTTTAGTGAGTTTTGAAATATTCCGATAAGTAGTTTCGTTTTGTCGCCTGAGTAAAGTACATAGAGGAAATGACGCATATACGTGGAATCGATGTACTCTCGACATTTCGAGCACGGATCTCTGTCTGAAAGTAACGAGGTAAACTACCGTGGCAAGTTTACCTTCGATTTGCTTCGAAATTTCCAAAGCGCGCACGATCGCCAAGTGCGAGAGAATTGTAGCAAAGCTTTCGATCAAATTGAATTATCAAAAGTAGTCTTCATTCCTTCCATAAATCCTTCAGAGAGAATCATTAAAGATATTATTTGTGGCGTCACATCTAAAGTTGGAAAATTTTTTTTTGGATTTTTTTTCTTCGTTTAATGTACATGGTGTGATCTGTTAGACATTTTATTTTGTATTTAATTCTTCACGTTGCGCAATTAAATGTACCTTCAAGTCACGCGGAGCGTTCAAAAAACTCAATTAACTCCAATTAGTTTTCCGAATAATTTGCTTGTATTTCACTTGCTCCGGAATATAATTCGTCCGGAATCGCATTCGTCATTCTCTGCCGGATTGACAAGTGAAAAATGATTTTTTCTACTGTGCATCATCGCGCGTAAATAAGCGCGTGGGAATTTTCCATGCAAAGATCTGCGCTCTATTTAATTTTTGCCCGACCAACTTGCAGTGCTCCGGCCGTTATTGCACAAGGTAGAAGAACACGACCAGGTACTGCACTCGATGAGAAGATACCTTTAAGCTTTCTAGAGAGCTGATATTTTCCCGGAGAACATGCCGCCATTACGGAAGTTGTATCGTAGGAAGCGCGCAACGTTATGCACGAGCGTTGAATGCTCGTGGAACTATATAGCTTGATTAACGGGCTTTACGATTACGAGCGTTTCAACGTCGCGCTAAATAAAATTAAACTATCCGAACGATACTTGGTCGCTTATTAAAATATCACCGCGCATACAACATGTTGCAGCGGATTCTCGATTTTAATAGTAAATTCTTCGGCTTTGAATCGACTTTTCTTTACAAAACTGTCCCTCAGGTTCGTGAACTCTAACGCTATTAATATATTTTCGCATGCAAAAGATATTCGTACGTGTGATGTACTTTTTGCGTTTTTAAAATCAAGTAATTCTCGTACTCGTTATCACGTAATTTATATGTGGATAGGTTTATATATAGAAAATGTATATATTTAGAGACACGATTATACGCAGGTATACGTTATATGATATTGATTAATCATACATATAAATATCTTATAAAGAAGGAATACAGATTTTGCTGCATTAATCGAGTCATATGATTTTTATCTTTACAATAGATAAAATATAAATAACAATCAATGCGATCGCTAGATAATTAAATATTTGTTATATTTAGGTTATAAAATAGTTGGATAGAGTTTGTCAACACAGATCCTATTAACGCGAAATAAAATCTACGTGCTAACATTTTAATTCCAAATTTAACTCGATATACGTAGTATACGATACGTATCGAAGGAAGCAAAGTTTGTTAAAAACTCAATTATCCTCTTATCGTTGCTATCGAACGTTACACGTTAGTTACGTTACAGCGAAGTAAGGGCCACGTATACTAGCTGCGCCTCTAGTTACGACCCGAAGTAATACCGGATCTTCAGCTCCGTGAATAAGTAATAACCGTTGTCGATGTGAAGTACGTGCACGGCCATTTAGTCGACTTTAAATCCAGAATACTTTTCAGAACTTAAACTTTATATTTAGAAATGAGAAGAAAGGTAAAGACGCGAGAATATTTTCTTCCTTTATCCTTGTGTCAAAATAAAACCCTGTTAAATCAAACTTTTTTTATAGATATTGTATCAATTATTATGATTTGTTGCAGAATTGGCAGCCACCATTTGCCGTAGATGTGGACAAGTTTAAATTTGTTCCGAGAATACAAAGGTTAAACGAATTAGAAGCCAAGACCAGGATAAAGCTTAATTTTTTAGATCAAATTGCAAAGTTCTGGGAACTTCAAGGTTCCTCCTTGAAAATTCCGCTTGTAGAACGTAAAGCACTGGACTTGTATTCCTTACATAAAATAGTCACAGACGAAGGTAAGTTTTATTTATATATTTTATTTATCGCTCACTTTATATATTTACGGTTTTTTAATTTCTATATGCGTTATTTATAGGCGGCATAGAAACTGTGACTAAGGAAAGAAGATGGGCCAAAATTGCCAATAAACTGGGTTACCCATCTGGACGAAGTGTAGGCAGTATATTGAAAAATCACTATGAGAGAATTTTATATCCCTTTGACGTTTTCAAGCAAGGAAAGACATTATCAGATATTGTAAGTCAAATTTTTGTCTGCAACAGATTGCAGACTTACTGACTGTGACAAGTCGACATTTTTGTGAAATTAATTACTTTTAATTTAATTAAAATTTTAAATTAACTAGTAATAATAATTATGCGATTATTTTTTATGATTAAATACTAATTAATGTCTTGTTTTATGTAGAAAATTGAGCCAGACTCGGACGCGAATGAGAAGAGGGATCGCGATTATAAGCCACATGGCATAATATCTCGACAGCAAATTAAACCGCCGAATGAAAAATTCTCACGACGATCTAAGCGATTTTCCGGGCAAGAAGAAAAACAAGATGTATCGATTAAACAGGAAGACTGTAAGGAGGAATGCGACTCGGACAATGAGTGCAAGGAAAAAATTAAAAGCAGATATTTCAGTTGCGATACGGATAAGAGCAAAGAACTTAAGAAGTTACAATTTTACGGACCAGGCCCAAAAATGGCCGGCTTTAATACCAAAGAGGCAAAGAAATCTAACAAAACGCGTGGCTTGAAACTCGTTTATGACTTTGATCCTGTAAGTATAATTTGATGTTCTATTTTATGTTATATCGCTTTACAATGAGAAATAATATATAATTCAATAACTATATGATAATTTAATTGTATTGTCTTTTTTTTTTCATTTAGTTGGCAAAATATATTTGCCACAATTGCGGGAGAGGCGACAATGAAGAAAGTATGCTGTTGTGTGATGGTTGTGATGACAGCTATCACACGTTTTGCCTTATGCCGCCATTGACAGAAATACCAAAGGGTGATTGGCGATGTCCCAAGTGCGTCGCCGAAGAGGTCTCGAAGCCGATGGAGGCATTCGGTTTCGAACAAGCGCAGAGGGAATACACGCTGCAGCAATTCGGTGAAATGGCCGATCAATTCAAGAGTGACTACTTTAATATGCCTGTGCATGTAAGTAATTGTTGGTCATCATGAAAAAAAAAATTTTTTTAAATATAAATTTTTTCTTTTTATTATATATTTCAATTTTATATAGATATATTCCTCAAATATGAAAATTTTTTATCTTTTTTATATGTTTAATAAATTTTTGTTGTCTGTAGATGGTTCCAACGTCACTAGTGGAAAAAGAATTTTGGCGAATAGTCTCGTCCATCGACGAAGATGTAACCGTCGAATACGGCGCCGATTTGCATACGATGGATCATGGTTCCGGATTTCCGACAAAGACCAGCGTTAATTTGTTCACTTGCGATCAAGAGTATGCCGAATCTTCATGGAATTTAAATAATTTGCCCGTTTTACGTGGAAGCATTCTCGGCCACATTAATGCTGATATTAGTGGTATGAAAGTTCCTTGGATGTATGTCGGCATGTGCTTCGCGACATTCTGTTGGCATAATGAGGATCATTGGAGCTATTCCATTAATTATCTGCATTGGGGCGAACCAAAGACATGGTATGGCGTACCGGGTTCTCAGGCGGAACGCTTCGAGCATTCTATGAAGTCCGCCGCTCCGGAGCTGTTTCACAGCCAACCCGATCTGCTGCATCAACTTGTTACCATCATGAACCCAAATATATTGACAAGTGAGGGTATGTCGTATATATTATTCACATTTATTAAAATTTCAACAACTTAAAGAGATTTCCGTATGTACTTAAAATCATACAAAATAAATTTGTAAAAATGTTTTTTCTTTAAAAAGAGACAATCAGGATATTTAGGATTTATTCCTAATTCATATCGTGTTTGACATTTATGTAGTTTGCAACTGCAAGATATTTTTTTCTAAATTTATAATCTATATAATTTTGTAATTGTTAACAGGAGTACCGGTCTTTAGAACAGATCAACACGCGGGTGAATTTGTCGTGACATTTCCAAGAGCGTACCACGCAGGTTTTAATCAGGGTTACAATTTTGCAGAGGCTGTCAACTTTGCACCTGCAGATTGGGTATGTAAATTGTGGTACATTCGAGTTCGTTTAAGTATGAATAAGATAGAGACGCGATTGCACTTGTGTTAGAACATTCAGCAATTATATTAAAATTATACTTTCCATATAATATTGGGCATATTGTACAAGTTATGCTAAACCAATTGTTTTTCTTTTATTAGCTTAAGATTGGACGAGACTGCATTACGCATTATTCCAATTTAAGAAGATTCTGTGTGTTTTCCCATGACGAGCTAGTTTGTAAAATGTCATTGGATCCAGATTCGTTGGATATCGGAGTCGCAACCGCCACTTATCACGACATGTTGCAAATGGTGGAGGATGAGAAAAAATTGCGGAAAAACTTGTTGGAATGGGTAAGTTTATATATTAATATTTAATATATTACATTTCTGAAAATTTACAGATCGTGTATTTTATGACACAGTTTTTTTTAATGAGAATTTAACAAGATATTAATTACTATGTAACTACTGCTTGCCATCTCTAAATATTTCATATCTTTTTGATATCAATTGTTTTACAATAAATCCATCTTTTTATTCTTTAACTGTTGCTTTTGCTTGCCAAACTAATGCAATTATTTACTCGCATTGATGCTCGCAGAACGTAAAATATATTTCAAGATTTAATGAGAAAATGTTTCATATCCTGTATTTAATGTCAATATAGCATTCAATTGTATGGCTTAAATATACAACATATATAAAACTTGTAATTTTCTGCGCAAAGAATCAGCATTCACGCGCTCTGAAGAGAAAAAATCTGAGGGATGTGAAAATGAATACGATCTTGTTTTCAACGGAAAAGATCTAACGTGTGAATACTGGTAGTACTTTTGCTCCGTGAAACGAGAAAGGTCAACATATTTAGGCCAAGTAGTACATTACGTGCCAACAGCGCGCGGCGCGGCGCGGCGCGCGCACGCGCACGCACACGGACTGCACGGACACACATACGCACACGCGGGCCGCGCGGCAAAATTCGTACATATATACGCACCCGTGCCACCCGTGGTTCGCGGCGCGCCAACCATTTGGAGCACAAGCAGGACCGTCTGTGTCCACGTTATATACGTAATTAATGTCGCCACGTATTTTCACCATTGCTGATTCCGTCGAAACCGCTGTTGTCGTTAGTGTTGCGTGCGTTCTCGTGTGGTCGAAATACTCCTCGTAGTCGTGGCTGTCGGCCTTGACTGGCCGCGACTGGCTTACTCGTTGCGCCTTTATTCTTTAGTTATGTAACGTACATATAGGTGAGTGGAAAGGTTATGTTTTCAAAGCACCTTGTGCCATGATGCTAAACGCGTAGCTTGGTTTTCTCGCGCGACTGTTTCATAGAGCCCGGCCTGGTGGAGGTGCGTATTGTACGTCAAATTCTCGGAGCAGAGTATCGCGTTGATCGCGTGAACGCGCCGCATCTTGCCATACGCGTTACGTTTGCCCCCCCCGCGATGTGCTACGTGTACGTCGGTGAAATACGATTTTCAAATCAATGTGTTACTCCTCGTAATACACGTAAACGCGCGTTATTTGTGCGCGCGTCACTTGTTTCATTGCGAAAAGTCGCTAAGATATGACGAGATTAATTTCGCGGTTCTGCTGGTATTTGTGAACCTGAATAACTTGTTCTGTTGTGGCCAGGGTGTGACAGAGGCGGAACGCGAGGCTTTCGAGCTTCTACCAGATGACGAGAGACAGTGCGAAGCATGCAAGACTACCTGTTTTTTGAGTGCGGTCACATGTTCGTGCCACAGCTCGCAGTTAGTTTGTCTAAGACACTTTGCTGATTTGTGCACCTGTCCGCCAGAGAAGCATACGTTACGTTATCGGTATACACTAGACGAATTGCCGATCATGCTGCAAAAGTTAAAATTGAAAGCCGAGTCGTTTGACTCGTGGGTGGCCAAAGTGAAAGAGGCGATGGATCCGAAAAATGACAAGATTGAATTAAACGAGCTGAAGGAACTTCTGAACGAAGCCGAGAGCAAAAAGTTCCCCGACAGCGAATTATTGACGGCTTTAACGACCGCGGTGCAAGACGCCGAGAAATGCGCGAGTGTTGCGCAACAGCTATTAAACAACAAGCAACGTACAAGGTTGGTAAAGCGTAAGATTTCTTTCTATATTTGTGACGCCTGCGATCTCATTTGCTTTTACACAATTCTCATTTGTATAGGACTAGGCAAACAGTTGATACCAAGTATAAACTTACTGTGGAAGAATTAACACTTTTCTACAAAGAAATAACCAATCTGTGCTGTGAACTTAAGGAATCAGATGGTGTAAAGTTTATACTCGATCAAGTATTACAATTTCAAAAGGATGCGGCGGAATTGGAGTCTAAAGAAGATTGTAACATTGAGAAATTGGACAAGTGCATTGATTTTGGTGACTCTATCTGCATTGAATTACCTCAACTAGTACGATTGAAACAAGTATGTAATCATGTAGATATATATATATATACATTTTTCTTTTTAAAGCTTTAGATATTTGGTTTATAATGAGATGACATTTCATTTTCTCAGAGATTGGCACAAATGCAATGGCTGGAAGAAGTAAAATCCCTCCAAGACGACCCGAAATCTGTTAGTCGCGAAGAGGTGGCCAAGTTAATTGAAAAAGGCATGACGATACCGCCTCATGTCAGTATCGAAAATACATTATCAGAATTACACGCGTTAACGAAAGCGATTGACAAGTGGGAAGAGAAGGCCAAGATGTTTCTTAGCACCAAAAATAGACGAACCATCGCAGCTGTGGAGGAGTTTATTCGCGAGGCAGATGAAGTTGAGGCGTATTTGCCGAGTTTGGATACTCTTCAAGATACGTTGAACAAAGCGAAGAATTGGACGAAATTAATCGACGATATACGAGCGAGAGAGAACTTTCCGTATTACGATACCTTGGACGATTTGTTGAGAAAGGGAAGAAATATCCCTTTGCATCTAAATGATCTTCCGACGATAGAATCTACCCTCTCGCAGGCGAAAGCCTGGAAAGAGAGGACTGCGAGAACGTTTTTGAGAAAAAACTCGCACTATACGTTGATGGAAGCTCTGTCGCCGCGAATCGGCGTCGGCGTACAGGCGATGAAAACCAAAAAGAACAAAGGCGACGAATCTGTAGGCGCCGTTTGTGTCTGTGATACAAAATTGGACGACTCCAGCAGCTCGGCGAATGTGGTAGCTGCCTTCAAGCTTGCGGAACAGCGCGAAATGGAGGCAATGAGAAGCTTGAGAGAGAGAAATTTAATGAAGATGAAAGCGGAAGCGGAAGATTCCAAGTATTGCGTTTGTCGGCGGCCGAGATTCGGTATTATGCTCCAATGCGAGCTTTGCAAGGATTGGTTCCACAGTAAGTACAACAATTTAGATAAGAAAAAATAATTGTGTTTATTTAATTATTATCTAATTATTATATGTATTTTTATTTCACAGCAAACTGTGTGCCTTGGCCCAAGACATCGTACAAAGGTAAACCACCAGGGCCGAGAGATATGAAATTTTTGTGTCCGTGCTGTCTACGTTCTCGACGACCTCGTCTCGAAACTATATTGGCTCTCTTAGTGAGTCTTCAAAAAATTCCGATTCGATTGCCGGAAGGAGAAGCGTTGCAGTGCCTAACGGAACGCGCGATGAATTGGCAGGTAAATATTCTCATCAAATATATCTTCTCATATCGTCTAAGTAAACAATCTTTAGCTAAACATATGCTAATTAGGATCGAGCGAGGAAAGCATTATCTACCGACGAGGTCTCCTCGATACTGGCGAAACTTTCTGTAATGTCGCAAAAGTTAGTAGAAGCTGCGGCTAGGGAGAAAACGGAAAAGATTATCAGCAGCGAGTTGAAAAAGGCAGCGAACAATCCTGAACTGCATCAAAGAGTGCAGGCTATCGCACCTCTCAGCGGAGTGCATTCGGACGATAGCACGCTTAGTACTGCTGTGAGTATCGATTGTGTGATATGAGTTGTAATAAATCTATTGTAATTGTAAACGATTATTATTTATAAGCGATTCGAAAACGAAATATACATAAATAAATATTTTTAATATTTCAGGATGACGATGACGATGTTGTTGCCCTGGATGACGAACCAACATGTAGTACTTTCAATAGTAATGAACACGCATATTCATACAGTAAGTTTTGAAATTTGCGATAATTATATTTGAGATATTTAATCGGAAAATAATTGCATTTTATAATTATTATTTCAGTCTCGAAAATTCGGCGGAAAACTCAATCGAGCGACGGTGAGTCACTTGGCACGTTATCTTCAAGCACGAGATCGCGTTTGGAGGAACTTATGATGGAAGGTGACCTCTTGGAAGTCGCGTTGGACGAAACACAGCACATCTGGCGTATATTGAGCTACATGAATACTCATAACACCATGCGGAAATACAAGTCGCTCGAGGAGGTCCAAGCGAATATCAATCAAGAGATGAAGGATGTGAAGAAACGGGGTAGGAAGAGGAAATCGGAAGAATTTGAATTACTTAAGAAAATCGGACGGCAAAAAGCTGAAGAGAAAAACGTGGTTAAACGTAGCAGAAGTGGCGGTCCTGTCACTAAGGAAAAGGGACAGAGCAGTTCACCGATTCCTGTGAAGCGTGGACCTCGAAAGGTATTTGATTCTTCGATAACGGTCATGTCTCGAATTAAATCTTTCATATTAATGCAAATATTAATTTTGTCAGAAATAAATTAATAAATTTCCTTAGTAGAATTACCATTCCACGGAATAATCTCAAGTATTCGTAACATAAGAGTATTTAATTCTAAATCTATTTTGTGAACGATACATCGATTATTTGCTACAAGTTTAAATTCGGGACATTCTCTTTAATAACTTATATGAAAATCGATAATTCATAGCTTCGCGAACATTGAACACCTCAATTTCAGTTAAATATAAATTACAGATGAAACGTAAGAGCGAGGGCGAAGAGGGCCCTAGGAAGCGAGGCGGTAATCGCACAAAGAAGACCAAGCAAGAAAGTTCGGACGAAGAAGACGACTGCGCGGCGGTTAACTGCTTACGGCCTAGTGGTAAGGACATTGTCTACAATACATTCGCAACGTGGTTTTAATGATATCATCTAAGCGTTATAAATGTTCTCTATATATATACATATAATAATTATATGTCGTGATATATGCAATGGATAATGTCAGTAATAAACATATTACCAATAATCGTGTACACAAATTTTTTGATCATATAGTATATATGTATCAAATATGTTGTATAAATTATTTTTGTGTATATGATTTGGTTTGAGAGTATTTTGATTATACCCTCATATAATTTTTTAAATTACACTTTTATTTTATCTATATTTCAACACGCGTATTTATTTTATTTGTTATATAGGTAAGGAAGTTGATTGGGTTCAGTGTGACGGTGGCTGCGAAGGTTGGTTCCATATGCATTGTGTTGGATTGGATCGCACAGAAATTGCGGAGGAAGATGATTATATTTGTAGCAACTGTAAAGAAGCCGATCAAAGTGCATCGGTAAGGAAAAAAGTGTTCGGAAAAACATAATGTATACCGTTCTTCTTTTTTAATTTTGTAAAAATCCACAAATCGAGTTATGTACATTATCGGATTGTGTATATTATCATCGTGTATATTATCGGCCGCATTTTACATTTTATTTTATAGGTATTATAAATATGCATGTGTCAGCGAAAATTTGTAAACATCCCACATCGTGAAATTTAATTCGACAAGATTTCATTCACTTTTCTTTCTTGCATTGTTTTTTGTTATATACTCGACTGTAGTTTTAGAAGCGGTCTTTTTTTTGTGTTAAATATTATAGTCGAGATCCGCGCCAGATTCGGCTGAATCATTAGGCCTGGATGCACTTCTTTCCCTTTCTCAGCCCCAGGAGTACCATGGCAGCACCACCGACACGGAAGCGGGTGTCTAGGAAAACGACATTCCTCCTCCTAGGATTCACTAGCCCACTTCGTGTCGTCTGCTAGCTCCGTACGAGGCTCCGGGGCGTTTACGATAGCGACTCTCGATCTATCGACTCGCAATGCAAACGTTAACGTTAATGATTGTTTCTCACCAAACTATTGCAGATCGTGCATTGTTCAAATGTAGTTTACGAGCGAGCAAACTTAAGATGCAAAGTATTATAACATAGTTGAGTTGCGATACAGCGATACATGGTGAATATTTCTTATTAACTGTGGCTTTCATTTGTATCTGCGAAGGTCATACTTTTAGATGCTAGAAGCATCGCTAGTCAATCATCGATCTGCATTTATACATCGATCTATGGAATTTTCACAAGTAGGGTGAACGTAAGAACGCTGCACAATGCATGTCAGAAAATTATTTTTGTGCTTCCACAAACGTACATATATATAATGCGCGCGCGTGCGCGTCTTGAAATTCAATGATACGAAAATATAAAGATGTCCGTTTTATCTTAATCCGCACGACTGTGAAAGTATTCATCTATATTTCCGTCTATGTCTATGTTTCGTTAGATTGTTTTTTACGAAAATTATCGATTTCATTTCACACCGACAGCGGACGAATCACGGATGAACCGTGATGTACGCCTTTATAATTTTGTAATCGATTTGTCTGTAGAGAAGAATTTTATTTCCATTTTTTTTTTTTTTTTTTTTTTAATCTTGTGTATACGCGCCTTTCACTATGGATGATAAGAAATAGTTTCTACGCGAGATAATTAACGATCTGCGACCACGAGATTGCATCATTTGCAGCAATCTTAACAACACGGTCTATAATGCGTCGTGTTACCTTAACTATTAAGATTACTACCCTGAAATGAGGATACGTTACAAGCCGATTAACCCGAACGATACGAATGATACGCTGCGAGAATGTTCTCGATACAGCAATGATTTAATTTTTTGCAACCGATTGTTTCTGGAATACAATGTTGCATTACCACGGCGAGGTATCGGTCGATTGTTTTTATCGGCTTTTAAAACGTTTGTTAGGCGCACAAAGCGACAAGCGAGGATTTCTTTCCTTTGCGCCGATCATATGTACAGAATAGACTGAGAGATGTGTGTATTACGATTAGATTATACATAGGCTATTAGAATATATCAGAACATAGAATAAACACATAAGCTATAGTTTGTATAAAATAAAAGGAAACAATTGAGACAAGCAGATAAATTAGCATATCTACTCTGCCTTCCCGAAATAATAATCTGTAAATATTCGCTGTTTTTGCATCAGAGGCTATACAATTCTATTGCGTTTTGCGTTTATTACATTTCTTCGTAATTCTACTTTCTCTCTTTATGTTTGTTATTCTTTAGAAGAGGGAATGTATTTCCCATTTTCTTAATCTAACCACAATAGCTATATATTAGATATAGATATTATGTTCCTTTTGATTTTTAAATTGACAAAAAATGATAATTATGTTTCAAATAATATTTACACGAATTAAATTATAGTTAATAATTAGTATAATATTATATAGACAATAATTAGTTTTTCTATTTTATTTTTTTATGCTATCTATATTACATAAAAATAAATAATAATTATGACTTATCCATTAAATCTCTCTACGTTGTCAAAGTTAAATTGCTACATCACATATTAAGTGCAACAGTAGATTGTCACATAATGTGATAAGATTATTAGTTTGTGTTTCAAAGAGAGTATGTAATCAAATAATATTAACAAGATACGTTATATGTTATTAGATTGCAAGATTTATTAGAGAAGCATTTTATAAAGAACGTTAATTTTTGTGATAAGAGTCGCGTTGGCTCTTTACCAAGAGTGTTATTCTATATGTAGAACATTTTTTATCCAAATTAACATCGGTTATTTGAATAAATATTGTGATTCTGGTACAAATTTGAAATTCGCTTTATACTAATCTCTTTAACTATTATTTAAAAAATTTGTATTACTTGACATTACGTAAAAGTCCATCCAATGCGAAATGTGCGCGGAACGCAGAGTGTTTTGTATAGAAGAAGAACTTTTATCTTGGACTAAATTGCGAGTAAATAGTGGATTAGTCTGATTGTGAGGGAAAGAACTTTGTATAATTACTGATACAAATTTAAACAATCTTGAGTTTCTGTAACAAAAATTCGAAAAGACTAAATCAACGAAAGCACAGTGTGTTTTAAATAGCTGTATATACTTGTTGAACAAACCTTGACGTTTGATGAACATTTGCTAATGAACGCAGACGATTATTCTATTGTTTATAATATAAAAAAGATGATGTCAAAAAAATCGATTAATAGAATTTATTGTAACACAAATACTAACTACTGAAAAATTCTAGTCACTTGTACATGGACAATGAGTATACTACGTTTTATTTAAAACAGGCTGTGAAACCAAGAATCGATGAGCATGTACACATATATTTTTGTATAGATCAATAAGATCCGATAGTCGATAATTTCGATTGATGCTGGACGTGGCGCAAGTAATGCAGTGGATTTCTATTAATAGCATTTTCAAAAACGCTAATATTAATCGTTGATGTTTCGATATTTTTGTTCTTATTATTTTTCTTCCCTTTATAATAAGAAAAATAATATGAATCAATCTCTTTTAAAAAGAAAAAAACGGGACGCAAGATACTTAAAATAAAAATATTTTGTGTCTAACAGTTACTTATCTTTGTTAAGCGTGCATTAACAATGCGTTACTGGTAAATATAGGACGAAAATTTGGTATTACGTCTTACGTGTTCTAACTAGACTACTGACTATATTATGAGAGATATTTGTGTATCATTTATGATTCTTAATCAATCGTTAGATACCTAACAGGCAAGTGCCTACATGCGTTTCTAACACTAATCTATTACGTGCGTCGACTTTCTCGTTGTGCGTAAACATCTCGGCAGTATCGTTCTCAGCGTAATTTGAGATAGTCGTGGTAAATGTATTAAATTAGCGTAAATTGATTGTGATTATTTAGTCCGTTGAATCAACGTAAATGTTACATTTTTACGCAGCTACTACTTTTGTAATTACACTCTACTTTGATATACGCACATACACACGTACATATACATACACACAACGAAATTATTTTCTAAATAGTAAATATTATATTTTTAGTAGGTAACTCGCGAACAGTTTTTGAGAGAAGAGACATTTTCATGAATTAGAATTTTTATTATTAAGATATGATTTTTCGTATTTAGCGTCATCTTTTTTTTCTAATGTAGATTATTATTATTAAAGCTGCGGTTTTCTCCGCCAAGTGAATACGAATGATATTCTGATATTCTACTGTGAATTTATGTTTTCTCGAACTTGTACTGTAATTTATTTTGAAATCTCAACTAGTGCGTAATTTATTCGCCGTCGAAGAACTGTATAAAGTGAAACATTTTTGTAATTTCTGATCGAAGGTTAACTTATGTGTAGCGATAAAGATATATCACTTCGCAATAGGATCTTATTTGAGGCGGAGCCCCGCGCGTCTTTTAAAAAGAAGGCGATTTACTTCTTGTTGCATATATTATCGTAAATGTATCTATGAATAAATCACTTGACGTCAAAGGAGCCGTTATCTAATTCTCGATAGTATTTTATACTTTTGAGTTTATATGATATTATTGATATTATTTGATTAGATTCTTGATACTGTTTTACATTTGCTCTCAATATCCGATATTGTCCTTGTTGTCTTATCTCACTGTTCTCGTCATTGTACTTTTAATTATCGTAAAATGAAAAATTTTTCATTTCTTAAAATCTTCTAAATTATACATGTATTATTATAGTATTAGCGAAAAAAGTTTGCATGCAATAAGGATCTAGTAAAATTAAGTTCATTTTTTAAAAACCGTCACAAATATTCCTTCGTTGTAACGAGAACTGTAAAACAAAGAGAAATGATGCGAATGTATAAACGAACCAAGCTGTTTTACATGAGTGTGGCGATGCGTTTCGATATTCGTGATCGGGACATAGACTGACCTCAACGACGATAGGAATGAGTCAACCTAAATTTTTTTCGACCCAACGTACATTACTACTTCATATGTGAAAAATGAGTCATCACCATGCATGGTCTCGTTTTGCGACAGCCTACAAGTTCGCAATATCGTGAATTCGATTGTCTGTGATTTTAGAAAATGTCATGGCTTTATAAATAGATGATTTTTACTTCCAAAATGTTTAATTACAATTTAAAAGTGTGAAATAAGCATTTTTCAATAATGAACATTTGTTAGAATTGTTAGGAAAATATGTTTATACAAGAAATAACATAGTTTAAATCTGATTTAAATTCCGCGCCATCTAGGAAATTGTAATTTATAAATTAAACTGAATTAATTAAGTGATATGAGTTGCAAGTCGCAATTTAATTGAAGCGAATGTTTTATTGTTTAATTGTTAGCTATACAGTCCTACAGTGATCGAATAGTCTATAATCTATATATGTTAAAAATCTTGTAATAATTCAATAATTGATCTTAAGATATATTTATTAAATGGAATTCGGCATTCGCAGGCATACACGTGCAGACGGATACTCTACAGGCACAGAACACAGACACGTATATGTATGTACGTACATACATTCAAAGTCACCGCGAGGTCGCGGACTGAGCGGGCCGCGGGCGGGGGCAGTGTGGGGGTCGAGCAGCGAGCGAGCGGCGGGCGCTTCGTTTCAGTTACCTTCGTGTGTTCTCGGCAACGATCGGTCCGCTGGCGCGCGCGGTGTTTGGAGTATTGGAGTATCGCTCGACGTTCGCGCCTCGCGGCTCGCGCGCAGTCCTAGCTGCGACTCCGATCGTGTCGAATGTTGTCGTTGGCGTTTGACATTGGTAGACTAACTGCAGTAGAATTCCAGAAACGCTTTTACCGAAAGCCGAGCAGCCGTCGTTTCCGGTCGGCTATCGAGTATCGCGCATTCGCGTCCGCGCAAAAAACATTGAGTGAGAAAATCGCCTGATCGTCTCTGTTGACCGTTGAGTGTTGTCGCACGTTGCGCGCCGCACATTGTGTCACGACACGCACGACGTGTACCGCGTATACGCGAGTCATCCGGCCGAGAAGGACGGACGGTTCGAAAGAGGAAGAGAGAGAGAGAGTGAACCGAAGGGCGTGAGAGCGGTGAGAGAGTGACGGAGAAGCAGTGACCGGGTGCAGCCGCAGCGGAGAAAGGAAAGGCGGAAGGATTATATATTCGGACAATATGGCCACCGCGATCGACGATCGGCAGGAGCTGTTGGAGCAATTCCAAGCGGTGAGTGTCTCGCATTTTTACAAAAATTGATATATTTCGACTCTCGTCGGGGATGGCGGATTTTCCCCGCTTTTCCGCGATTCGGCGGTATCGTAGTGCGCGCCGGCTATCGCATGGTTTCTTATCGATCGCCGGTTTTATCAGCGTGGAAGCCCACCCTCGTGCTGGAGCCGCGAGGCCTATGTTGGCTGACGTTGCGCCGCGCCACGCCGGGCCGGGTGTCGCCGCCCTGTCAGTCGGCACCTCCTGCGCAGCTTGTGACCAGGCTTGTGCTCAGCAATATCGTTTTAGGATCTAAATTCTGTCCTGTCGGTTGTTTAACATCGTTTAAAAGTCATTCGAATGTATATTCGCTCCGGCAAAACAAAAATTACAAATCTCGAAATTTTCCAATAGATACATACGTATTCAAGATAATTTAAGATTCTTGAAATATTAAAAAAAAATTTATATTAGTATAATTATATATCCAGGCCGTTATAACTCTATTACAGAATAAGGCACAATCATTTAATGTCGAATTATATAAAATAATTATATAAAATTAATATTTGAGAATGTATCTGATTTTATTATAAAATATACGTGTAGAGGAAACCTTGCAATCTACAAAATTTCGGTATTTCAATAAATTATCTTCCGATATCTTCCATTTCTCTCAGTTTTCTTATTTTTACTCTAATCTTAAGTCGGAAAAAAAAAACGAGAAACAGGTAACGCCCTCCATTCGTTCCGATTGTTGTGGTATGTGAGAACCGTTCAATGGGAAGATAATGTTAAGCGTTTCGAACCGGTCGGGTGCGTAATCGCGATCGCCAGGAACGCCGGATGACCTGGTCACTTCTCGTTTCGAAGCCGGCTGCAGCCATGTGCCTGGACACGTGCACATAAGCGGCAGAATAAGCATGTTACACACCATCGTACTCATTATATCGCTCCTTGTGTTTACCTTGTATGTATTTGTCGATTGCTATGTCCAAAACCTGAAATTGACGACACTCGTTACCTGTTTACGTAGCAGGAATCAAATCACGTGCGGTTATTAAACGTATAAAATATAAATTACTTCCGTTCGACACGCTTCACGATAATTCGAATGTGATTTAAAGAGCTCGATATATTTTAATTTCCATTTTTTTTTCAAAATTTGTTTTTGCAATATTATTGAGCGTCTAACGATTAAGATAATAATTTAACCGCTGATTGGAATTACCAGCAGATATGTCGTTTAAAGTTCGTTTACATCAGCTGATGCAGTTTGGTGTAGCGATTTGTAGAGGAAGTTTGATCGATGCATCACTTCTCTCTCACCCACGCATCTCTGGGCACGCTGCAGTTAAACACATGATACAGATGAAATATTTTCAAACATTGATAACGAGCCTTGACGCGATACTTGCTTGTTTAATAATATTATTCTTTGAGCGCTATTAGCGGTTGCAAATACAATACGTGACTATTAATAATTTAAAACAACAATGTATTTGCTTATTGATAAGGTCCAGTCCGGCGCGCCCTTTTTTTGCGCCGAGTCACGACACATGTCTCGTGATAAGATCATCTTACAATGATTAACAATTTCACGAAATATAGATATAAGTACAAATTCGAAAATTGATAGCAATAATCTCTTTAATAAAAAAAAGTTTTGCAAGCAAAACCCAAGCAGTATTTCATTTTATAATTTTGCTAACAAGTCTATGCAAATAATATTAAATTTCATTGTAATGTCATATGTAATATTATATGTTATTTAATTTATCAGAAATCGTAATTTATTTGTATTATCAGATAGAAAGGATGTATTTGCGTTAAGGACGTTAAAACGTTTTTCAAACGCAATATTATTTATACGTGTTAATCCTTTTTTAACCGCCATGTGAATCTCGCAGCTGTTCTGATTACACTTCATCTCACACGTAGACAAATTAGATAAACCACAGATCTGTTTGCCCCGGCTTTTGGAAGTGCAATCAGCCTCGTTGCTGCGCGATTGCACTTTGCTCTCCGCGACAGGCTTTTTACGGTTGGTCGATCGGCTGTGAATGCGCAGCGGCTTGTTGCCGAGATCGTTTTTTTTTCTCGCCTCCGCGATTCTGATCGTTCGAAAAGTGACCCGACTTTCGATATAACTCGTTAACCTTTTGCGGTTTAATACAATATTGGGAAATGGTTCAATATTAAATAATCTGTTTTTTTTTTTACTGTGTATCTAATATTAATTTTTTGCACGCAGTAACTGATTCCTACCTTTTGCAATATTTTAGTTCATTTATAATTAATATACTATTTATTAATATACTATTTTTAGATAAAAGTTTTATTTCTATTTACGTAATTCATGATAATAATAAAATTCCATTCGACAAAAGACTAAAATGATACACTTTTGTGATATAACGCATCTTTTGTTTACACGATTCAAATAATAAAATTTCGAAAGCTGAGGGTCGTCTCGAAAACAATGATCTTGCGCTAGTATGGGCAAGATAGCGAAATTATTCCCTTCCGCTGGTCACATCGTACATCGTCGAGAAAGTCTTCAATTATCTTATTGATCGCGTTACCGGTGTGCGAGAGACGCAACCCCTTCCTACATCCTGCGTCGCGAAGCAGCATGCGAACGATGAGTAAGAGCACATCAAGGGCCACCCCTATGGCATAACGCTGAATCATCGACACACTTTGCACTTCGAAGTTTCGATAAAATACGCACCGTTTGGAGCGATTCTTGTTGGTACATCTTGTTGATATATAATAAGAACATTTTTCTCAGTGTATATGAGATGTTTAATTTTTACTGGCTACTAGATTTCTCTCTCGATTAAACGGTCATTGTTTGTATATAGTTTAACGTTTATAGTGCTTTTAAATTTTTGATAATTAAATTTTAAATAAAATTTTTCTATTAAAATTTACTTATATTGATAAAAAGAAATTAATTATATAGCTTTTGGGTCACAGGATACTTTTGAAATCTTATTCCATTCAGTTCAATCTTTAATATTTAATATTTTTGTAATTAAATGTTTTATTAAAGTTAACACTTTGTAAAAGAATCTATTATATAACTTAACACTCGGACATTTCATAATATTTTTCAAATAGCATTTTTTTGTAAATTATTATCATTAATAAAACAACGTAATAAAAAGAGTTAAACACGCGGAATAAGCGAAAGTGTGTGCGCGAAATCGAGCTCTCGGGCCTCGCATATCGCTCATATTTCCTATCCATCATTCGATTCTGGAATTTCGCGCTTTATTTGCCACCGAAGGCAGTTCACCATGTCGACGTGACGAATTTTTTCGTATCGCACTATTTAGTCGACGTAGTAATATGCAAGGAATCAACATTCCTTCAATTTCGTGATAGCTATCAGAATTCGTTTATTTATTCCTTTTTCTTTTATTTATTCTTATAGAATATTAATATAAAAATCATCGACGTAGAAAATTTAGAAACAAGTAAACGAGTAAATCGGATCATTATAATAATATCTCGAATTTCCACGTGGAAATTAAACCAGTGTCACATACACACAGAGAATAAATTATTACAATAAATTATAAATTAATTCGAAAAATTTAATTATTTATTATCAAAATGAAGATAAACAGAGAGCTAAAATAATACATATTACTTAATAATATTTTTGTTACGGAATACAAGTATTTATAATTGTATTTATAGTTTTGTGATTCATATATATGGTATGTATGATATTGTGATATCATACGTATTACTTACGTCAGGTCTATAATAAGCTGTGCATACACGCAGAAAGGTTACTCCAGAATAAATTCTGGAGTTCGAGTGCACGTGTTCGAGTGGCCACCCGAAGCGCGCCATGTCGCCGCGTTGGCACGTGCCATTCTTTTCTTATCCAGAAACCACGCCGTTGGTCTTTCATAAAAACAGCGGGAGACCGACAGCAGTAAATAAGAAGCATTTGGTTCATTCAATATGCGCGTGATTATAATGAAAATGAAAATATTGACGCGGCATCTGACCTTATTTACCTATTCCGCAAGTATGTCAGATATAACTTATTAATCAATTTTGATTATTACGTGTATTTATTGTGAATTTAGTTTTATCTTTTTATAAAATTATAAAATTTATATGGAAAAAAAATATTAAAATTTAATTTGCTAATCGATTTCTGTATTTTTTGGTAATATATTGCCTTTTCTCCAAGTTAATTAAATTAAGTTTACTGTAGTAAGTAATTATATAATAATTGCATAGAAGAGAGTGTGCAGTTTGTTAATAGGTACATTTCACGCGTCAGAGATTCTTGAGATCTCGTTAGACCGTGTCGAGCCAAAATTATTTCATAGCTTCGCAAGCATGAAATTAATGCAAAATCGTGCGCATGACATTCGCATGAGAAATATTTTACGCGCTGTCGATTAAATTAGAATGATGGACAAAACGGGGAATTGGGTAATAAAATAGATACTCACGTATCTTTAAAGATTCGCATTATATTTTCATGTATTTATTTTAAAATTATAACTATTAAATCTACATTTTCGTAGAAATTATAACGTTATTATGTAGTCAAAATTTTGTCATCTTTCAAATTAAAAATTCCTAAAGATTATTTTATATATACAAATGAAATGATAATGACGTGACATCTACACGTTATCTGTAAACATAATTTTGAAATCTTTTTGTGATGCAACTTTTGCACCGGCATTTTGACACGGAGATCTTATTACATTATGCATCTTGATTTTGATAACGTGAGTAGAGAGTAGATAAAGATTAATTTATTTATGCGAAAATAATGTAACAATTATCTCACGCTATTTACATACTATCGAACACGTGTTCTAAAACATTCTTTGAATTTTTATACGATGTGACTCGTGTAAACAGGCGCGGCTGCCTCTTATCACGATTGACAATGCCTTATACCTCGATTATTGCTCAACTACATTGCTACTATGTAGCAGCTTGCTACGATTGTTATGCAATTGCATGTCGCTGGAGTAGTAAATGGGCCGCGATCGACTGCTTAAAAGTAAGATCGTTGCGCAATTGTGCCTAGGTCACATAATGTCCGTATTGCACGTATTTTCCTAGTCAGTGGTTCTCACAATTGGTGACGTGTAATCGATCATTTTTTAAATGATATCGAGTTTGTGCGTATTTTATTTTTAAAAAGATTTTTTTTTTTTATTTGATTATATAATTATAAAATTATTTCTGATCTCTATTTATCAATTTAATGAAGACACTACTATTTTTCCGTTACCTTGAAATTAATGGATGCAAGGAGTTTATTATTACAATGACTGACAAAGTTATTATTATAAAAATTGTTATAATTATCATTATTAAAAGAATAATTGGTATTAAAATTTCATATATATGGCATAAAATCTACGAGAGTCGATTTATGTAAAAATTAAAAATAGAAAATAATTATATAAAGATGAACATAATATAATAACATTTTTATTGCTGTTGCCTTTTACTTGTATATATTTAATCACTTTCGTGCAATCAATCGCGATTTTTTACTATCAATGTGGCGCGTATGTAAATGCATAATGTTTTCCTTGTTCGGCTCCTTGGCTCCACGTTGGAAATGCAATCCGCGAGGAATTTCGCTGTAGATTCAACTAACGAGAACGCCGTACCATGAATGCGGTCGTTATGACGGGAAAACTTATCACTCGAACCTCTTCTTGCCTGCAGCCAGAGAAAATTAATCTTTGAATTCTGTCTGCGATCCTTGTCGGCGACCGTCATCTATGCGTCGTCATTTATTGGGGGCGGCACGAGCTTGAATGTGAAGTCCTTCAATAAAGTGAACGTGCGGACTGCACAATAATAGCAAGATACGAATAATCAAAATAATCTGATTTTTTGTTATAATTATACTTTTATTTTGTCGCTATACTTAACTAAACAAGTTTAATCGGGTGATAATTATCGGGTGATTATGTCTACATGATGAAAGCTTTTGTCATTGTTTTACCTTAACGTGACATTAAATGCTATAAGTAATAGTTGCGGTATTTGATGTCGTTTCCTTTACAAGATATCACGAAACAAAGTAAAACACACTGATTTATTCGCGGTATTAGAAGATTCTCTTCTGAAGAAGGTATGAAAATGTCAAAAACGTGGCCGATTCCTTTCTCAGCTTCATACAATGCAATGTTTCAGAGTTAATTCTCACGTAAGAACACCTGGGTATACATACTCGTATGTGTGTTTATATTGTGGTACGTACGTACGTGTATCCTTTGTCGGTTTGGTTCTCACGCTTAGCTCCTTAATTACGCCATGTAGTTATAATTAATCCTTTCTCGGCGAAGTTCCGCAGTTCAGATAAAATGAAATGCGATGAAACGAGCCATTTTTAGTTGCACACGGAATTCTCTTGAAAACCGACTTCGACTGATTGTGACATAAACGAATTTTGCGCGGCAATAATTTTTTCTATTATATAGTATTTAGAATTTATTGAAAATACAATTATGATAACTTTGCAAAAATTTTAACATGAAATTTGTAATTATATAATGCGCGATTACATATTTTAGCGAATTAACTAATATACTACATATGTATAATCGTGAATAGTTGTTCTCTTGCGACACTAATAGAGATCGAGATATTAAGATGATTATCCCTTATGAGTAAATGAGGTATCACAAATTGATGAGTCAGGCAACGGATATACCTTCTTGCGGAACTTAGGTTACAGCGGCTAACAAGTTCGCTCGAGTTAACGATCTCGCCGCGTGATAGTGTCAAGTATTGTCATATTTTAATTGTGAACGATTTCATTTCACACAGTTACTTTTTTTGCGCCATCTAATTGAAATTCAATCATTATTTTCGCGTCAGCAAAAAAAGATGAACGTGTAGTGGAAAATAACGTTTACGAATGTATAAATATATTGCTCACAATACCTTTTATTTAAAACCATATTATTAACTTGTTTGTCATAAGACAATGCTGCGAATTATAAATATACATAGAACAAGTACACGTATCTACAGAAGAAAAACAAAGCAGACAGAAAATAATAAAATTCCCACGTTACTTTTCTAATTGCGCGCTCGTTGTTCTGTACAATACCGTTAATTTAATCACGCGAAACATATACGCGTCGGTATGCTAATTGTTGTAGCCGTGCGGGTTGATTTTTAATTAATTTCACAGTACTACAACGCTAGAGAATACTAGAGAATGAACCGCGTAATTCCCGGCTCTCGGCAGTTAGACTTATTAGGTAGATTAGATTCGACTTAATAGGACGGTCTCTTGACTACGACCTGAGAACTTATTTGCACGCACCGTCCATCGTCCTACGTCGTCGTCGTCATCATCGTGTTCGTCGTTTTGTCATTTTCTCGCAGCCAATTATCAGTAGGTATATAGCTGATGGAAAAGTGGAAGTCGCGGCTAACCGCAGTATGAATTCTTCAAATACCGAGCGAGGAACAGTGTGTAGACTGTAGCTTTTCTTTTTGCACAAAGACTCGCAGGGAAGAAAAGAGTTGTACGAAATATTAAATTGATAAAATGTCATATCAGACAGTGGATTCTGTAGCTTGTCAACTCGCGAAATTGTTACATGATATATATTCTACAATTTATATATTTTAATTTTATTTTACAGTTGTCATATCTTTTATCATAGATTTAGATACATTGAAATATTCTATTCGCGTCTTTTGTGATCCATTAGTCATATATCAATCTTTCGATTTATCACTTGTGAAGTGATAAATCGTTATCTTAACATAGGTAGGGCAAAACACGCCTTATATGGTAAAAATTCTCTGAGAAAATGCAGCTAGTTCGAATAAAATATTTTAAGCGTTTGTCGATGATGTTATTTATGGCGCCGTCGGTGATAACTATTCGGGAAGTTGAGATTGATAGCGTCGGAAACAGTTTATGATTATGAAAAAAACACTGGGCTGTCGATCTTTCTTAAGAGTACGTGAGTGACATGAGTCACACGGTCGTAACTTACGAATGTTTGATTTCGTGACCGGTTCATTACATTTGGATTCGATGATTCATTAAGCGATCACGCCGATTTCACTTCCGTGACTTTCGTAATGAGTGCTCTACCTGAGATCACGTTTGATGTTGTTTCTCCGATTCTTTCCGTCCGTTTTCTCCATTATGCAATATATAATGCATCCGTGTTACATACGCAATAATCACTTTGATGCGCTTCTCGATTTCATGAGAAAAGAATTTATAAAAGATAATTTTTGAAAGTCATCTTTGTTTCTTTCGTCACCTTTTTCTTCGTAAATCTCCGGAGATCGTTATTAGAACGTATTTTTAACGGGTGCAAAGCGTCAAGAGTACTGACTTTCAACGGGAGTTAAATTATTTCAAGGAACTGACGCTCGCGATGGTGTAAAATATTGTTTTGTTTCGATGAAACAATTATGTCTTTTTGCTACCTCCTTTCTTCGATCGTGTCATCCATCTTTGCATGATTAAACACCGGCGAGTAATTAAATACAGGATGGTTTTGTGTTAATAAGTAACTGTTCACATTTAAATACGGATGAATAACACACAAAGAAAGAAAATACTTTGTCAAGATCTTTGTCCAAGGTTCGTGAGTCATTATTCACAAATTGTTTTATGTCGCGTTGATATACATATATGCTTCCATAATGATCCGTAATGTTTTGCGAGAAAGAAAATCAGTGACGGTCATACGTACGTGATCTTGAGTCATCGAAAGCATTATCGTGATCATCGTTCGCATTGGTCATCGATTCTATAGAAAAAGGAATTATATGAAATAATATTTCAATGACATGATGAGTCATGAAAATGATATTATATAATAACGCGTAAATTTTGTGAGAATAAAAATTTAATAGTAATATATTATTAAACGATGCGCTCTTAGTTAGTAAATTCTTCATGAGTTATTTCGTTCTATCGTAATCTAACTATTAAGCTATATTTAATCTATCTTTATGATATTTTTACGATTGTATTTCGTGCATCTTTGCGACGTGATTACTCGCGCATATATACATATATAATATGTAATTATTCGATGGGGAGAATTAAGGGATTTGTAAACGCAGTGGCACACGATCAATTTACTCGCGCACTGCGTCGAATAGGTCATTCGTATAATTTACGCCTGTCATTAACCCCGATATCGCGTCAAGTCTCACTTTCGCACATGCGAGTTGCGAATCACGTCGTGGATCAAGCTGTGTAATATGAGAGCGCCGGAGTAAGATGTAACGCCGTTGCATAAAGGAAAATAGCCAAAGCCGATAGTTATCGACTTGCGCGAGATGCAACAGCGATAATGGCAGGTGTACGTGCCGAATAGTATATACATGTATGTGTGTGTGTGTGTGTGTGTGTGTGTGTGTGTGTGTGTGTGTGTGTACATTGACATCAAAAGTGCACACCCGACCGCAATGGCATCACCGATGGCAGCGAGCACTTGCTCCTAAAGCTATATTCATTGCGGTCTTGTGTCAGCATTGCGACTGACTCGCGATATCACTACATCCTGCGGTATATCCGGTTTCCGTTTCGAAATAAGATTTCGTTATAAAAATACTATATAGTAAAAACTCACTGGATCAATTTTTCTTTAGTTGACTGCTTATAAGAATTGAATATTTTATCCAATCTTGTGGACACTTTATATTTGTTTTTAATTTAAAGAAATTTTGAAACGATATATGTAGGTAATATGCACTTTAAAATTGCATTTCACGCTTGATTTTTTTAATAAGAAATTAAGATAATTGGAATTGAAACTTTTCTTTCGAATTAAACATTAATTTAAATATATATTCTCTAGTTATCAATATATAAAGTTAATCTGTCGATAATTTTATATAGATTTTTCAGTAAGTATTAAATATTAAAGAACAGATTAATTATTTATTTAAATTTGTATTTTTTCCTGATGATAAAAATATAATTACATGAATATATCTATTAAGTATTGAGCAAAAGTGATAAAATAGACAGATAGAAGAACATAAGAAGGATTCTATGAGAATTCGGCTAGAATACTCCATCATAATATTGTTACATCTTTCATCTTTCCCGTATTAACTTAGATCCGCAATTAGACACCGTAAAAATCTCACAGTTTATTCATACTGTTTAAATTAAATAGTTTACTATTTAATAATACACATTTTTTTAATGAAATTAGCAGCGGAATATTTAAAGTTTGTCATATAACTTTACGGCGCTTTCCCTTGTATTTGTATTTTCCATTTATTTTATCAAATAATTAGAAACCATTACTGTATGTGTGAGCATTATAAGTTATCCATTCTACTTCTTTATAACGATATAATTTATAATTAAAATTATGAATTTTATTGCATCCAATTTTATGAAATTTTCCATTTTCTATGACATTAAATGTTTTCTCGATATTTTTATTTGTTATAACTAAAAATAAATTTTTCCTTAGTCGAAACGTGTTCCTCAATTGGAATACCCGCGTGTGACAATAAAACGAAAAAAAGAAACAAAACAATTTTAAATCGCTCGTAAATCCGGTTACATGGTACCTTAATTGTGATGATGCAAAATCACTCTTAAAATGTTTCGCATGTAAATACATGTTACGTAAATTGATGCGAGAGACTATCAAAAGCTACGAGAGCGTATCCTTCGAGCCGTTTCCCTCCAAGCCGTTCAATTATCGCCACTTGAGCTAACACCGAAGAGCGCCTTGCATGAACTTTTTACTACTCCCTGGTGGCGCCCATCAAAGCTTTCAACGCCGTGTAATTTATTCACCCAGCGAAGCATTATTCGCAATTCGACTTATCTTAATAATGCATGGATTAAAATTATAAAGCTTCTAAAAGATGACCTATCACATTACAATTGTCACTGATTTACTTTATATATATATATATATTTTTTTTTAAATTGTTATCGTAAGGATCAAAGTAGGAGCCACATTATTCTTTAATGCTTTATCGATATACACACACATACATATATGAATAGTGTTCATCATAAATTTACAGTGAAGGCGACCAGTATAGGTAGCCTCTAGAAATTGCGACAATGATGATGTTATCGAAAAAGTATTACGATCAAGGTCAATGTCACGAACTTACGTAGCGAGACAATCTGTTACCTTTCAATACTAGATATTGTCAAGAGGAATATAATTATGTAAGAGAGTTCAAGATAATAGAGAAATTACTAATTAACGAACGCTAAGAATAAAGTAATTTATAATTAATGCAAGCTATTTTTTAAATAATTTTTATTTTACTTTTTATTAAATTGAACTTTACTTTAACGGCTTTATATAGTGGCCGCATATTATTTCATTTAAAAGGCAAAGTTATTACTATACTGTTATCGATTAGTAGATATCGTTTAGTCATGTAGTCATCAGTACTTCTGATGACTAACCAAAATGATTTGGAATTCCATTAGCGATAATACCATGTAAATTTCATAAGGTGTGTCTAGGACAACTCACCTCTGTCTTTCTGCTAATTTTATCAATGTTAGAAATATGACAATAAATGCATATTAATATTAGTTGTCTAATAAAAGTAATTTCTTACATATTGTATTTCTTATTTTTATCACGAAATAGATTTATATTAATTTCTTATTTTTGTTACCAAAATGAAAAAGATTTGTTCTTTGTACGCAATATAGAGTTTGAACAGATTTATAAATTTAAGCCTTGGGATGTGTTAAATTTTATTGTGTGTGTCTATCGATTAGTTTTATATGATGTAATAATCTTCCTCTCGAATTCAATGTGCACACGTAGAAGGAATTTCAAGATGACGTAGCGATAGGTTTACCTTGGAAGCGAGAAAATCGAATAGTCAATTGTGAGGCGTTCGTAGAATTGCATTTATTCGTCACGGTCGTTTGATTCATTTTTAGACATATCCATGGAAGAAACGCACACAAATTTATGAATTTTGCTGTATCTAATTATCACTTTACGGATAGCAACATTTCTCATAAGACGTTATCTGCCTCTTACAGAAAATCAAAACAACAATCTGCGATAACATTTTTTTTTTAATCATCACCAAGATCAATAAAAAATAAACATATAAGATAAAGATCGTCATTTCTGATTGAATTTATTCAAGAATAAATATTAGAAAAAAATGTCTATAATTTTAGCGAAGTTACAATCGCTTAAGTATTTGTGAGGTTAGCAAAAAGTAACGACTGCTGAAATTTGCGTCAACTTATTTAATGTCCATATCTCGCCAGTCTCCGTTACGTTTCATTAAATTTCGTCTTTATCAATTATCTTGCGCGCGAGATGAAGCCATCATTCGAGTAACGTGGAGTATACCCTGTTATTATTACGGCATATTAAGGCCAATGTTATAACTCGGTTTCCCGGGGTTTCACATAATGAACGTGGGCACTCGCCCTAATCTTGCGATTGTCTATTAACGTTGTCTATCGCGCGTACGGCGCGCCGTTGGTGATTCCTCCTTTTCTCTCCGCGCGGTAATTTAATCGTGATTTCCGCGGATGAATGCGGGACGGGGACATACAGTGTGCAATGCGATGCCTGGCGAAACCAGTTCCCAGGATAAAAGCGAGAGAGAGCCTATCCGGGGAAGTGTGTTCTCGGTGTCTTCTATAGGGTGTCCCACAATCTACCGACCGAATAATGAGGTGAACGACTTTTTTTCACTCTTCATCCGAATCATTATATTTCGGGAAAGAAACGCGCTTTGAATAATAGTTATCTAGATATTTAATTGAATTTAATGTAAGAGAAGTGTGAGACTGGTTTAATGAATGGTTCAATAAGCCAACCCGCCAAGGAGAAAGGGTTTACATTGAAATACATACTTTTGCATATTGATGCACGGTGCTCGCGTTTTATGAAAAAAGAAATAATTATTAGAAAATTTTTATTTTACGACAAACGATATGATGAGTAAAAAAACGTCCCTAAAAATCTTGTTTATTTATCAGGAAATGATTACGACATTCGTATATTTCTTTCAAATTATTAAATATTTTCACTCCATTTTAATCTTTTGATTTTCTTCAAAACCACTATTGTATTCAATGAGAAAAAAATTAAAGATATTATGCTAGACATTGTTATACAAGCGTAGTCAAAACTTGTTCACTTTAATATTCCGATGGCAGGTGTGTGCACTTTGATACATTATGTGTACCAGCTGTTTGAAACTATACACGTGTTTGCTTAAAGGCCAGTATACGTGGAGTGTCGGAAAAAAACGAAAGAAACGTCATAAAATATCTTACACTAACATTTAGTAACCAAACTTTTCAGTAAAACGTATATTATTATTAACTTTAATTATTTAATTAACTTACACATACAAGTTACATATTTATAAAATTTATCTTTTTGTTATTGACTTGCTCATCCATGTTTATCCGCAAATGTTCAATCGTGATTGTTTGTTTTTAGTAGCTTAGTCTGAATGTATCTTGATACGACATGATAATAGTAATAAGCTTGTTTTTAATTTGATTATTTCTCTCGTCGCTGCGACTTGGTTGAAAAAAATAAAAGGAGGATTACTCGTAGCAAAACGAAGCGCATTCGCGCTCAATTGATTTCCGTTCGCTATTCGTTTTCCGGATTCCACCTTATGCGATGATACGCGCGAGAGACGCGCATTTTCCGCTGCGTCCATAAATTACATCGATTTTGTTGATCGCAACGACGCGATCGTAACTCGTCGGAAAAATGAAACGATGACAGGAAACATGTGTTTTCACGAGGAAACGTTGCGACAGAGTAAACGTTCGGTTAGTGGACAGCTCTTACTCCCTTTTCCGTCGCCGAGTCTTTCGCTTGCAAACTGTTGGCACGTCCGTTATGCATACGGAAAAACTTTAAAGAAGTGCCTTTCTTACGTTTCACATTTTGCATGCTCCCATGACGAAGTGAAAGATAATTTTATGGAAAAATGAAAAACATATACGGCTATTACATTGACATAAAGGAAACATGTCACATTCCTTAATTTTGTTATTCAAATCTTATATTATATTATACAAAATAAATGTACAAATATTAGTATAAAAAATTAATATAAATAATAAATATTAATATAAAAAAATATAAAAGAATATTGAGAAATAAAAATGTATGTACGTATTATATGTTTGACATTTTACATATTTGACATTTGACGCATAGCATATAACTTGACGTACTTCGATAAGCTTGGACCTTCGATAACGTATCTATTTGCATTTTGCTACTAAGTGTCACTAGAATTGTTATCGCGATTCCATAAAAATGTTTTTAGATTTTTTTCGTGCTTTTTGTAACATCTTTAGTGTCGCGCAGAATTTCTCATCACATAAAATAAATATAAAATATTTATTATATTTTTTGAATGATGCAACTATATGTGTACTACAAGTATTTTCCAGCATCTATTCTATTATAAATGTGAAGATAAAACTTGATTATTTAATTATGCTACTGCATATTATAATTATGCGTTGACAAATTTACCTGCTTAACGAAGATCGTGAAACTCGCTTTAAAATACTTGCTTACAAAACGAGTGACGTTTAATTTAGTTAGACGAATGAGAACGACGAAAACCATTCTTTTACATTATTATACTTTAGCATAAAATGTATATTTTTCTAATTTTAATAAAGAATATTTTAATATCACAAAAGTTTTTTTAGTTTTGAGTTATAAAATGTATTTTACTTCTAATTGCTTTATTTATTGTGATAAAATCATGATAACATTTTTAAATGTTACTGTGTTATCATAATCGATTGATACTTCTGAGGATATATTCTATTCGATTTTTTACTTACTTCCACTTTACTGCGCGATCAATAAAATGACACTGATAAATCCTCAATGACAGTTTCAGTTCGTTCTAGCGTGTCGCGACAGTTTGATCTATTTTCCACGGGAAGTCTATATTTTTTCGACATGGAAATTTCTGATATGAAAAGATGGGACGCCGTGCTGGAGTATTTTAAGGATTTCCGAGAGCTATTTAAGTTCGTGAGTGCACTCAGCTTCCATTTTCTTTAGTTTTTTCGGCAAAGATTCCAATGTAATAAGTGTTTGATATAAGAAATAGGTAGAAAGAACGATAATTTTGAAACATTTCTCTTCCAATATAAATTTTTCTTCTGTTAGAATAATCTTGCAATTGAAAAAAAATTGACATCAGAGATTGATAGCTTGTGTATATTTTACGAAAGACGTAATGTTAATTAGCTGGCAGCGTGCACACTCTCTCGGGGGCATCTCAAATGGGCATAAGGAACTGCCGATTAACCCCGATGCAAGTCCATCTTCTCAGAAATACACCGCTTACATTCACGTCGTTACCGTATGCCCATTGTTCTCGCGCAAAAATTGTGATGTCTACGAGCGATGCATAGATATGCTTGCGGATCTTCTAGCGGAATTTTTCGTGACCTGAATTTCTTTTGCGCTAAGCCTCTGCGACTTTACGAGAATTGTATAGATGCATTTCTTGTGTAACTCATTTCTTATGGAATTTTAACTCTAGCCGAACAATCATGCGAAAACTAATGAAATAATCTTGCAAATTGTCCATTTTGTATTATTCATTATGACCCAATTATTTAAATTAGTTTAAACAGCAAAAGCGCTTAAAGAAGAAATGTGTGCTTGTCAAACTATTTTAGTTGCAATTGATCAATCAAAATAAAAAATTCGACAAATTTTATATTATTTTTTTGATTTTTCTTTCCTGTAGAAGAGTAAAAATAAATGGATTCATAATGAATTTACTATATTTATACCATATTAAGAAATTTTCTGAGACTAGTAAGACGTTTATATCTCTTTGATTCTAATTATCTTTTTGTATTCGCGATGCTTTACGAAATTTATTAACATTTGTTACGAGTTTTGCTCATTAAATTAATTACATTTTATTATCTACACACACAATCGTCCTTTCCTAATAAACGCATATCTTTCTGCGTGACGAAAATCGCGTTGGAGAAGATACTGCTATGTTGCACAATGTTATCAAGAATGGTGTTGCAAGTTTGATTTATCTGATATTATCTAACATTATCATCACGCAGCAGTAGCCAAACAAAAAAAATAGATGAACGAAGATAAAAGAAAAAATTCTGTTTCTTTTATAAATCATATTGATATCAACAACGCAATTGATATCATCAATTGCGAACAGAATTCTTTAATTAAATACAATTAAGAAAAGAGTAAATGTTCTTTATCGCTTCTAAGATCTTTACGACATAATACATTATCGAATTTTCGATGAAAGAACTAACAATCTTCTTTCTCGAATAGATTGACGCGAACGGAGATGGCTTCATCAACGTTACCGAGTTACGAAACGCTTTGGACGTTTGCGGCTTCAAAATGCCGGGCTACAAAGTGCGTCAGATGATCGAGGAGTATGACGATAAGCAGCGGCTGGAGCACAAAGGTCGGCTGTCCTTCGAGGAGTTCGAGAAGCTCTGCAAGGAACTCAAGGCCAACGAACTGGGCTCCACGTTCAAGCAAGTCGTGTCGAAGAAGGAGAACCTTGAGACTCTGGGTGGAATTTCCGAGGCATCCAGCGAAGGAACCACACATTCTGTCAGGCTTGAGGAACAATTGGCGTTCAGCGACTGGATAAACACCAATCTGTCGCACGATCCTGACTTGAAGCACCTGCTGCCCATCGATCCCGAAGGAAAGATGCTCTACGACAAGGTCAAGGATGGAATATTACTCTGGTGTGTACAGTACATTTTTTGGCAGCTCTATATGTTGTTTCTTTTCATTACTATTATTATAACCTTAAATATAGTATTACATTAATATACATCTAGAAAAATTAAATATAAAATATTGGTTTTATTTAAAATTATTCTAGAATTTTAATAAAATATATTTTTCCTAATGTTTAAGTTAATAAATAATGTTATTGATTAAAAGATGTAACTGGAATTAAGACACATCCGTAAATTAATTTTTAAATATATACAATAATATCGAAATTCTATCATTTTAAATTTATCTCAATTGATAATGTAAACTCTAAAATTGATTAACCTATTGAAAATTAATTTTGCATTTATTTTACAGTAAAATAATCAATCATTCTTGTCCGGACACTATTGACGAGCGCACGATCAACAAAAAGAACCTGACGCTGTACAAGAAGCATGAGAATTTGACACTAGCTCTGTCCTCAGCCCAAGCTATTGGCTGCAACATCGTAAACATCGATGCCCACGATCTCACCAAAGGTTCACCCCATTTGGTGCTAGGTCTACTCTGGCAGATCATCCGAATCGGCTTGTTTAACCAGATCACTCTCGAGAATTGCCCCGGTTTGGCCACTCTTCTGCAAGATGGTGAACGAATCGAAGATTTATTGAAGCTATCCCCGGAGGCGATTCTTCTCCGATGGGTGAACCATCACTTGGAGAATGCCGGTATCGCCAGGCGATGCAACAACTTCCAGTCCGACATCACGGACTCTGAGATTTACACTTATCTCATCAAACAGATCGCACCAAACACGGCTGGTGTTACCTTAGAAGCCTTGATGGAACCGAACCACATGTCTAGGGCGGAAATTATGCTTCAACAAGCTGCAAAGCTGGGCTGTCGTAGTTTCGTGACGCCTAGCGACGTCGTGAACGGCATTTATAAACTCAACTTGGCCTTCGTTGCTAATATGTTTAACAATTATCCCGGATTGGATAAGCCGGAAAACAACATCGAAGGTTTAGAGTCTCTAGAAGAGACGCGAGAGGAAAAGACCTATAGAAACTGGATGAATTCGATGGGCGTGACGCCGCATGTCAACTGGCTCTACTCAGACCTCGCTGATGGCCTGGTGATCTTTCAGTTATACGATATCATCAAACCAGGCACTGTAAATTGGAACAAAGTGCACAAAAAATTTACAAAACTTCGAAAGTTTATGGAGAAGCTGGAGAACTGCAATTATGCTGTCGAACTAGGCAAGCAAATGAACTTCTCGCTCGTGGGTATCGCCGGACAGGATCTCAACGACGGAAATGCGACTTTGACGTTGGCTCTGATATGGCAATTGATGAGGTCATATACGTTATCGATTCTGACGTCTCTAGCTGGTACTCAGGGAAGCACCCTTGTGGAGAAAGAAATTGTTCAATGGGTGAATTCCAAACTCCAAGCGGCTGGAAAGACCAGCAGTATCAAGGGATTCCAGGATTATTCAATATCGGATGGCAAAGTCGTCATCGATCTCATCGACGCCATCAAACCTGGTTCAGTGAACTATGATCTCGTTAAGGAGGGCGGAACTGAAAATGTAAGATTTCTGCTTATTGTTTCTCGATATTCTTGCAATTAAAGCAATTATATATTCTCAGTTAATATCAAAGTTAATTTTTTCATTGCACAGGAAAATCTGGACAACGCGAAGTACGCGATATCTTTGGCGCGAAAGTGCGGTGCGCGTGTCTATGCGCTGCCGGAGGACATTACCGAGGTGAAGCCGAAGATGGTGATGACGGTATTTGCCTGTTTGATGGCGATGGACTACATCCCGAACATGGACTCTGTGAAAAATCAGCAGAACAACGTAAACAACGGTCAATAATGTCGGCATCAATTCATCGTCACGTTGCTCCACCTAATTGATGCCGTTTATCTTTTTTACACAAGAACTTTTGCTCGGATCGCGCCGCCTCACGCTTCTTCTACGGGCGTAATATTTGTATATACGTAGATTAAGTTTAGTTAACTCTTGATTTTGAAGAAATTATTAGGGATTACTGCTAGGAAGAATTTATGAGACGAGAAGGGGAACTCCTTTGGAATTCTGACGAGATATCGTTTGATCCCTTTTTGTTTGTTGAATATCGTGTGAGGTACATAACAACATGCCAAGATCGTGTTTGATGAAAGAAATTGTATTACGACGAAGTCTGAATATTTTTTGATTAAAACATACGAATATGTTCATATAGTCAATTATCTGTACGTACGATATATAAGAATTCAAAATTTAAAATATCTTTTAAATAAACTTTTTATTAATTAAAATGGCGATAATAAAACTTTGATCTAAGATTTACGGTATATCGATATGCCGATAATTCTCGTGCCAGAAAGTGTATTTACTTACAAGATAAGAAGGCCAGATTGTCATGAGTAAGTCTCGCTCGAATCGACACTATTTACTCCTAAACACTTTTCTACTACTACATGTGACTGATTATCGTGTCTTACTGTGCAAAGTGGAATTCTCCTTCTCTATTGTTTATGCAATCATATCATACGTTTCACATTATACATATATACCACATCGGGTTTGTATAAAACAATTTTATATCGAGTACACATAAAGTGAGCAAATATACGCTAGAAACCACCGAGAAATATTCAAAGTGCATACTCAAATATTCAGAATGTACAGGGTATATTTCAATATTATTTTTAATAGATAAATTCTTTTAGAAAAATTTTAATTTTAAATCTGTTAGCACAGGATATTGGTCACTGAATCTTAAAAGTTGCAATGAATGATAATTTTCGTACAAGTTTTTTCTTTAAAGAAGAAAAATTAACACTTGATTTGTCAAGAAATTAAAATTTTGTAGGATCCCGTATACATTTTAAACAAATTAATTATCTTGTTTTGCACGTGTTATATATATACATAGAATGGTAATTTAACACTCAAATTACGCAGTACAGTCATAAACATATATTTAACACATGAGGTAGATATACGTATTTGATAATCTAGGATGTAAGAGATTTGTGATCTATATTTAAACGATTATTTTTTACGAGCTCTCGATGATTCACACAGTATCTATCAGAGGGTCATAAGTCATAATGGTCTAAAACTTTTTGGTTGACTATTTTTCTTGCACATTAATATTGAATAAATGAATTTTATAGCCAGCATAATTTACGACGTCTGTACAAAGTATATACTTTATATGTGTATTATACGAGAATATTGATGACTTTTTATACATCTTGTCCGGCTCTAAATAGTAATTCCTGAAAGAGGAAGAAGGAGGCCTTTTGATACTTCACTCATGAAATCTGCCCTCTCATAGCGTGGCAACAGTTTCATTGCCATATGTCATTAAAACGTATTCGACATAATGCATGTTCGAAAAGTCGATCAGTCGACGATTGTATCGTGCACTCTGTAAATGGACGACAATGAATAATAATTATGTTATCAGATTATCATTTTGACGCACAAAATAATTGTAATCGTGCCATTATAAATATTGAAGTCTAAAACATGATTCAATATTTACAACATTTATAATTTATTTGAATTGAGACGTACTTATGAATTCGAAGATGGATACTAAAACAATATTCGCGATTGCTCTCTGTGAATGAAAGAGTTAAAAAACGTAGATTTCTCTTGATCTGCGTATTTTTGCAACGTGTTTCGTGCACGTAGCAAATGTATATACATATATATAATATTGGGGAATTAATTGTTTTTAGAAAATAAATGCTCCCTTTATAATCAAGCGAAGGTTCAATCACAAGATGATCATGAATCAAATTTCATGGACTAAAAATTTTTTTTACAAATATTTTGGGACGAATTCCATTGTATTGCGTAATTAATTTTTGTGCACTAAATTTTAGAGATTGCTACAAGGGATGAATATTAGATGAGATTTAAAATTTAGCATGCTTCTTGCATTTACTATAATTGTGTAGTCATTGACTTAAATTATAGTCGATCAATTGTTAATTATGACAGATGCTAAATGTAATTATGTTACGAAAGGTGAGAAATCATCTAAAATGAATTAAGTGCAATGCATGTTATCGCGATTTGCATAGATACTTTTCTAAATTTGTTTTTCCTGTGGATATGAAATTTGCAGTCTTAAAGTGACGTTAAAGTAACATTTCTTCAATATCAAGGTTGCGTTATTATTTCAAGAGAAAACGAAGTAGATGCATGACACATTCATATACTGATATACAGAAGAAAAATTGGCCGAAAAAAGTTGAAATATAATGTGACGCAAATTTGAAGCATTTATATTAGTCCAGTGTGCAATTACGCGATTGAAAAATTCTCGAGGGCCATTTGCAATTCGACTAATTAGAACTAAGTGTCGCAATCATTGAATAACTTTCAATTTATGATGATCATTGTATACGTATACGTTTCATATATAGACACATTCGCGCGTATCATATACACACACACACACACACACACACAACACGCACATTCCATGTGTGTGAACATGCGTCCATCGTTCTAGTTATAATTTAATGTATGAGTAATTTAAATAAAGAAAAATTTACTATGTACAGCTTTATCGCATTTCTATTAACTACTAGGAATAATACATGAAAATGAGCTATTGGAGAAATAATCTTACAATTAGGAGCACGTTTAGTTAAATCAAATTTTCCATTTATTTTTATGTATGTGTCACATATTATTTCTACATAGTATATAATAAGTTTTTATTTCTTACGTTGTTTTACGTATTGTTATTCGTTATTTTTATTGTATAACAAGTACAGTATTACACATGTATAGTAAATTCTATATATTAATTATTTCGTGTAGCGATTTTGCATCTATAGGCTTTTATTTCTATTAGAATTAACTTTATTGTATTCGTAACATTTTCAATAATTATTATCAGCAGAAATACTTTTTACATCATGATTAGCAAGTATCTTAGTCTCGCCGGGTTTTATAATTGCAGGCGGGTCTTTCACGGCTGGCTGAATATCTTCCAAGATTATTTTTGTAATTTCGACTATGTTGTATGTCTTGTGGTTTAAAATTGACTTACCCTTCCTTATTGTAGACGAACTAAAACTCGTTTCACTAATTTCCATTTGACTCGTCATCATCGCCTAAAAAAATGACACGCACGAATTAAGAATAGCTTCTGATTTCACGCTTCTTTTCGAGCACACAAAGTGTACGTCAGATCATCATTTTTTATATTTAATTATATCAATTAAAAAAATGAAATCTGCAATATGAAAAGTCGGAACATTTACAAATTTTCATTTATTTAAAAAAGTTCTAAAATAATTCTAAAATCTTTGTACATGTGACATTAAACATTAAACATTAAATAATAACAATTATTATATTCAAAGTAATTAAATTTGTCAGTACCATTAAAAATAAGTTATAGTAATCAAATTCTTTTTAAAATTCATCAAGTTCTTTGAAATAAATTGAAGTATCGATACAAAATGTTGAAAACAATTTGAATTCGTTAAGAGTGAAAGCATATAAGCAAAAACTACTCGACAATATTGTCGTAGCCTGCAGATAACTTACCAAATCCGCTTGTAAACGTTCGTAGACAACCGTGTCACCATATTTACGAAAGTAGCTGTCTGCGTAGCAGCTGCAATCGTTAAGATTTGTTATCTTGTCGATGACAAGGGTTTCGGTGGAAGTTATATGCAATTTCGATGGTAACATCTTCAATCGGAAACCGCGGCTCTCCATGTTTTCAGCTCCGGAATGATGATACGTACTGAAGGTGACGTTGCATTTACCTATAGTGGATGCAGTTTCACCCTCGAATGTGCCATCTTCGACGTTATTGAAATCGTTGCCGGGATGTAGTTGCTCGGCCACCGTCTTCAAGATATTGAGATCATAGGTCCGTGTCAGCTGGCTCGCGACGATACTCTCGATGCCTTCCTCGTTAAACAATAGCTCGATAGACGCATCAGTGATGTTCCTCCGTCGATTCACGACATTGTCTTCCCCACCGATCGTACCAAAGTCGAAGCCATCAACGTACCTAAGGCTGCAGCTTAGAGTATCATTCCTCTTCGGAATGCAATGTAACCGAGAGGTGATACGATAACCGGACGGGTCACCGCACGCTGGAACATGATGAGGACACTGTGGTATTCCTGTCACGTTCATATGAACGGTGAAGATGTATTCGGGTCCATGTGGCCACGCATGATCCTTGGTAGGAAGTTGCACAGCTGATGAGAATTAAAATTTTCATGTAGCAATTTATAAAAAGACGTCATTCTTTTCGTTAGCCATTATTAAGCTTACTTATTATTTGTCGCAGCTTTGTGTTCTATTTTACAACATTTGTATTATTCATTTATTGAAAGAAATATAATTGATCTATTTTACTGACAAATCTCCTCTGCAAAAAGTATGATTAAATTTTTATATACACAGATACGTAAGAAGATTCTTTTTTTACATTTTGTGAAAGAGAAAATATAAATAGAAATATAATTTATAATGATACGCTATTTTATGAACAGTTGACTTACCTAAAAAGAATGGTATAAACGCTGCGACGATCATGTCACCGTATACAAATCGCAGTTTGACGCCACTCTTCATCTTGAAAGCGCTTTTATACTGCCTTTATATCATTAAGGACGTTCTTATTAGGTAATTCATTTTAATTCACCACTAACGCGCCAACGCTAATTATTACGACTTCGTGGAAATGTAACGCACTCGCTTTTGACCTCAAATTTGCCACAATTGCGTATTTCCTAGACAAGACTAAGTCTTGTGCGTTACAACATGCTGTCTATTCAAGAATATACGTACCATTGAATTTTTATAAGGATATATTCAATTTCGTAATTGCAATAGAAAACATTATCCTTTCTTAAAATAGATCGAGTTCTTTCATAAAAACTGTTTTTGATATGATAGTCACTTTCCTCGGATAAATCATTTGAAAATATTGAGGCTTGGTTCTTTTACGGAGTTATAATTTTTGGAATATCTTCAAGTTAAAATAAATTGGCGATGAATTAAAGGTGCGATAAATGTAAAGGATTGAAACCAGAGACGGAAAGAAAAGCTTTTTACAAGCATTTTACAAGTACTGTTTATTCAACTTTGTTTACAGTTTGATAGTTTTAATTTGATTAGATATTTTAATACCTGCAAATTGTGTATAACTTGGCTACAGTGTAACGTCATCTGCATGTATTATCGGAGCGTAGAGATATATTGTCGCTTTAATTTATGAAATTGCTTGGAATATCATTATTAGTATTTAAATCGATCAGTTCGCCGTAGTAAAGGGAAGGAAGTTGATTTTGTGCAGGTTCAATGCTGTTTAGATTAATCTGTATTATTTCTTTAAACGATAATATCCTAATCTCGGATTCAGTCGAAAATCTTACTTTTCCATCGAATTCGGTGAAGGTTTCGAATTTGTCTGAATTGATCTGTATTTTGCTGACGAATCTCCTCTGTAAAGAATACAATGAAAAAATTTTATACACATGCACACAAATAGGTACGCTGCACGTGTACATACCATTTCTAAGATTCCCCTTGAAAAATCGACGTATCGCGGTGGATTAATACATCCCATCCGAGATTTCTGAATCAAGAGAGTCGTTTCAGGTTTCGCGTCGGCCAGTGGCAATATCACGAGCCGAAAATCGTTATCTATTTTCTCGCTCGTATCCGTCTCGGGTTCTTCACGCGTGATTCTGTACACGGCCGCGCAATCGCCCATTGTCGAGTTCTCCCTGGCCATAAACTGTGACATGCCAATTTTGCGCCGATCGACAACCACATTAAACTGAGTGGCGATCTTTCGGAGGACGTTGACGACTTCCATGCGAGACGGTGGCTCGATCACCAAACCTTCCACACCGTGCTCATTAAATTTAATCTCAAACATTTGTTCCGTTTGTGCTTCTCGCGTCATGTTGTGATTTTCAAATAATTCCGATTCCGTTAAATTGTACAAATGGCAAAATAGATTGTCCGGCGTTTTGGGACGACATTTTATCGTAGAGATCAGTTGCAGCTTGTGGATAGGTTGATGGGGGTCTGGTTTCATTATATAAGTGATATTCATGTCGTATGCGTACTCTGGCCCGAATGTCCATTCCGACGTGTCATTGACGGCTACGTAGGCCGCTAAGCAAATGAAAATTTAATATTAATTATAGTCACCTATCGCCAAAAAGATATAATTTTTGTAATAACGATTTTCTAAATATCTCTTTATAGTTATACTCCCCCCTCTTTGAAATTTTTAAACTCCTTTCAGTAAAAATATTTTGAAACCGTAGATACGCGTCTCAAACTAAATACTTATATGCACATTAAAAAAAAGACAGTTCTAAGGCAAATAGTGATTCAGCATGAACTTTTCGCAGCAGAGCTTTTAAAAAAGTGATATATAAATATCTAGACACTTTATATTTGAATTTTGATATTAATAAATCGTATTTTATTTTGTTTTATTTCTGTTACATATCTTTCATCAATTTTTGAAGTATCAACATTACAAGATCGGGTGCATGACATATGTGTATACTTATGTTGCATTTGTTTAAATGCAATTTCAAGAGTTTGGGCGAATGCGACGTTGTATGGTAGGCACGTGGATTCAAGTAGTTGTGTACTTGTTAATGGCTTACCGACCTAGGAAGTACGGGATCAGGATGGCGTTCATCTCGTGACAATGAGCCTCGCTACACGCTACACGTACGTTGATACTACTCTTCTTACACTCGCACGCTCCTTTATATCAGAACGTGCTCATAATTTAACGGCATAACATTCAACAGCGCTTGCGTCTATAGTGCAGAACCCCAGGATGCCGTGTATTATGACCGCATGTGACGCATGCACGTTCATATGACACGATCATATGCATAATGACATCGTAACATAATAAATATACAGAGCGTTTTAACTATAACGTTTTGGTTCCTGAAGCTAATTCCATTGTCATAATTAATTCTATATGAAAATGAAAATTTATATTACATCTTAAAGCGTTTATTTGTGATACCAAATTAATTTTAGACTATTTTCAAAAATACTTTATTCTTTAAATAAACTTAGGCGTCCTTTTCACAATCATCTCTTGCAATTATAATTATAATTATTAGGTAATTGTATCATCTTTTATTATGACGACAAATACATTTGATAGGTAAAGAACAAGTAACCATTTCCGTTCAAATTACATTTATAACGAAATTTCTTGGAGAGATTTGTTAAGCAAAAGACTCTTTACGTATGAGCTTTCAACAAAGTCAAATCAGTTCACTTCTCTGGCGAGAATTGTAGCGAGAACAATCGCTAATAATACAGCGAGAGCACTTTATCAAGAAGCGCTGAATGATATATGTTCAAAGAAATAATGTCAATTCTAGTGTAGCTGCATTATTTTCATCTTAAACAACCCTTTATTATAATTATATTTAATGACGTTTATAAATGAAAAATGAACTTATGTAATTTTACTTTAGATTATATTTTTAGTAATATATTCTCAATTGAAATGAAGTTAAATTACAAGCAGAAACGTTATCATTACAAACGATTGATTATTAATAATCGATTATGGAGAGAAAAAGAGAGAGAGAAAGAGAGAGAGAGAGAGAGAGAGAGAGAGAGAATATTATATTTGCAACTAATAATCCTATATCTGTGAAACGGTCTCTTTGATTTTTTTCAACACTACGAATATTTCAAATTATTCGTCTTCCGGAATAGTTTGCAGATTTGAAAAGGCAAATAAACTTGTCGAGGCTGGATTTTTTATCTCTGGTATTGATTCATAAGAAGTTTCGGCAAGATCTATTCGTTTCAATTTTAGGCTTATCTTTTGATATGGTCGCATAGACCGTGATTTATTTGCTGTTTTCATTACACCCTCCGATATTGTGTAGGATATGAATTTGTCTTTTGAGATCGTAATATGACTATTGGAAGTGGTCTGAAAGAAAAAAACAGATCTCAATTTAAAAATATTGTCAGCAATTGTAAAAAATCATATTGCATACTTATGTTTCAAAAAAACGAAAGTTTTTAATAGCTTATTTAATTATGAGAAATTAAACGTTTGGAAGATTCAAATGGTAAAAAGTAAATAATTTCAGAATCTTCAATATATCAATTAGTTTTAATTATATTATCGATTTAAAACTCTGTTGAAAAAATTACTAAGAGAATTTTAGTTTTTTGCTTGCGATATTATCAAATTGAATAAATCTAAAATTTTTTCATTGTCGTACCATATCCATATGAAGTTCTCTGTCACTGTGACTATAATCCTCATGATCTCCAAAAAAGTATATCATTCTTCGCGGGCATCTTTTCGGCTGTCGGATTTTTTCTACCTGGAGTCTTTCCATAGGTAAAAATGCAAGTTCTACATTCGATCCGACGAATTCGATCTTAAAATTTTCGCTTTCCTCGATAGAATCATTGCCATTTTTCTCAGAATCCGGACCATTACGGATGATCTTAACGTCGACTTCGCAGTGACCCATTGTCGAATTTTCCATAATTGTGAATTTATCGCGATGCTCCGGCATCTCAAAACCGACGTTTAACTGGCTGACTATGGTCTTTATCATATCGAGCCTCCATCTAGGAATCGACCTATGTACCACTAGATTTTCGATACCCTTCGAATTGAATCTGATCTCAAAAGGCTCATCATTCACGAACTTGTATCTCGAACTTGGCACAAAATCCTTCGCGTTCGAACATCTATTATCTTTCGGATCGGGGCGTTTGATTCGGGAGTTCTGAAAGTGACAGCGGAGACTGTCGTCTCCTTCAGGTCCCTTGGGTCGACACTTGAGATCGGTGGCAAGCATAGCACAGAAATTGTCGTTCTCCTGAACAATGTTAGCCAGAGACATGTTCACGAGAACATCGTACGTGTATTCCGGACCGAATGTTGCCCATTTGGTCCGCTGATAGTTTTGTTGAGCATCGTCGACAGTAATATTTGCAACTGTGTAATGAAAAGATAGCGTCGCGATTGATAGAAATATAATCTCATGATTGATAGAAAACGAAAACTAATTTTTATTTGCCAGATGAAAAAATTTTGACAAATAAGTGAAAATAATGTAAATAAAAATAAATTATAATGCTGTGAGATATTGTACGTTAAAAATTAAATAGACTATTAAATTTAAGATATTATTCCATTGTCTGTCAAGTTTACGTTAATAATTCACCGATGAAACAAATTTTAAAAACGTACCTAGGAAAAATGGCAGAATCGTCACCCACATAGCTGCTATAGCTTCTCTTGGACTGATGCTCTGTCTGTCATCAGTCTCCTCTTTATAGGGCTGTGATCCGATTCACGCTCACAACGTTCATTATTTATCCTTGTTTAACATTTGTTAAACAAGGATGAAATGATTCTAAGAGCGCGTGAATGTAAAATGGACTAGGAAGCTTAGGAAAGATAACTTGATTCATTATAGTCTTCTCCTTGAAAATAATTTCACGACATACCATTTCCGCTTAGTTTCTGCAGATATCTTCCGTATTGGTTGCGATAAGAGCATTGCCTTCGTACTTAGGATTATTTTAGTAATGGCAAGTGCATCGCAAGTGCAAGATTTAAATGTAATTGATGCAAATTTACCGTTTATCCTTTTATCTGCATTTGTTAATGACTGCCGTATATCTCTTTACATATAACAGAAAATGTAGTTTTGTTTTGTAAATTAAAAAACTATAATTTATTAATATTTTCTGATTTATATTAACATAATTATTAACATAATTAATTGCATTATAAAAAATGCTTTTAGTTTTAATTCTGTCAAATATATATGATTATTCGTTATATAGAAGATATATAATAAGGTCAAAAATTCAGTCAACTCTATAGAATTCGAATTAAGATAGAAAATAGAGTAAGTCAATGCAAATAAACGAGAAAAAGCAATGTAACACCTTTATATATTTTACAAAGAATTTTGAGCCGTTAAACAATTTGATTTTTAAATATAACAAATATAACTTGTAACTTTTGTAATTAAAATCGAATTAATTGGGTACTGATTAAGAAACAAATTTTGTCGAAGTATGTACATAAAGATAAAAATCAATATAAATTTAGCATATACTTTTATTCCTTGTCGTTCTTACAATATCATACAATTAATAAAGTTGTATTCTCATACCTGAAAATTCAACACTTTTGCTACAATTTTCTTCTTATTAATTATTATCAACATTAGTATGATATAATTTAATTTATAATTATCCCTGATATTCACACGCGCAACATAATATTTGCAATATGTTCAACGTAAAAACAAATACAAAGCTGCACAATTCTATAACAGCTTGAAATTTTAATAGAGAGAAGAACAAGTCAAATAAATCACTCTGCGACAAGTGAATTTTTTAATTTCGCCTTTCATGTCAAACGTTCATCTGTTCGTGCATCATATGGCACTGAAATCATTTAATTATCCTCCTCAGATGAATCGTCGGTTAACCACCTGCCTATAAAGATACTAGCAGGCTCAGCTTCTTTTACAGCTGGAGGCTCGCTCTTCGCAGCTTGAATCGATTCGAGCCTAAGCTGTACGTTCTCGTAAAGAGTTGTTATCACTGCCTCAGTTATTTTACTCGTCGTTATCACATTCGATGTCTCTGATATGAAATCTGTCGATGTTATAATAATCTGACCATCCGACAAGCTCTGCAGTAGGAAAAATAAAGAGGATAGATTCAATTAGCGTAGCAATTAAGAGTATATTAAACATTACTGAATACTGCTTTAATTAAACTAAAATTGAATTTATATTGAGTAAGAGCCGATTTAAAAAGTATTAAGGGAAGGGGGGAGTTTATTAGTGTCTATTATATATTCGTTATGTTAATCAGAATTAACAATTGCACAGTAATCCTAGTAATTAATGTAAAAATAAATGTACCTAAGCGGTAAAAATGTACTTACAATGTCAGATATAATGTCACTCTCTTCCCTGAAACTCTCGGCGTTACCGAAGAAATATGGCACCTTGTGCGTGCACATATGCAGATTTCGGACCTTCCGTATCATCACTACCTTGCCATCCTTCAGGCCGAAGACCGGCTTGAGCGCGTAGTTGGGTTTCCCCCACAAAACCACGTGTCTCTTCTCGATCTTAAAGGTCGTGTAACACTCGCCCTGGGTGAAATTCTCCGTTGCGTCGAAAGCAATGTCATTCCCGACACCATCGATGATGGCACCTACGCTCAACTGGCCCACAATCATACGGATCATGTCGAGCTCGCGCGGCTGAATGTTCTCATTCACCACGAGACTGTCCAGCCCTCGTTTGTTGAACTTGATCTCGAACTGATCCTCGTTGATCTCGTAAGCCGGCTGCCGGTTTATCGGGCCGGTTGGTATTACTGATTCCGACGGGTCCAGATTATCCACGACGAAACTGTTCGCTTTGGAATCCTCGAAATGACAGCTCAACGTGTGGCCGCCTTTTGGCTGGCAGATCAGCTTCGACAGTAAGTTTAGTCCCACGCTGCCATAAATACCTTCCTCTGGGATCGCCGTGCAATTTACCTGGACTTGAAACGTATATTCCGGTCCATGTTCCCATGGCTCGTTCACAGTGAGATGCGCGACTGAAGGAAAAAGATTATTATATTATTGCGCGCACTGGACAAGTTATGGCAGCTGCTTGGACGACGTATTATTCGACGACCGCCAGAACGATTGAATGGGTCGGTTATGCTTAAATGAATCTAGATTAGTGCGGTGGTGACATTAAGCGAGCCAATGTCTACGGTTAAATATCTCGAGATTTAGCGTTTTGTTTTTTTTTTGCCTTTCCGATAAGCAGTTCAGTTACGCGAGCGGTCATTCGATTCGCGACACGTTAACACGGACGCATACCATTCTGGCTATCGGCTCTTACAACAGGACACCCTTCGGCAAAACGAGAATTGATCACAAAGTACCGAAAACGGCGGACGCGATTCAAGTCGAGTCAGTCCGCGAGTCGTTACGCAGGTGTCACGATAATTCCAAATTCTCACCTAAAAAGAACGGTATCACTATCACGTTCATGGTGACACCGTGCAACGTTGATCTACTTTAATGGAGTTACTGATGTTCGAGCTCTGCTCTTATACGAGCGGCTAAACCGCACTACTGACCTCTTCTTACCATTAGCGAGCTCCAATTTATCCAAACCCGTTCTATGTTTGTCATAGGAAAATAAAACTAACATCTTTAAAAATTTTAGAAAACCGAACAAGACGATTCAGCGTTCAAATAAAAAATAAATGATTAAAAATTGTTTTGCGAATTTTATTATTCATCGACGTAATTATAAATAAACGCATATACTTTAAAGCACATATAAATTTAAATAGAAGAAAAGCAAACGGAAACACATTTTATGTATATGTGCTATTTTATTTGCATTGAATTGCTATTTATCAATTTAAAAATGTAAAAAATTGCGTCATGATCAGCATCATTGTTTAAATTATAAAGCAGAACTGTTTTGAATTGTATTTCCTCTTCATGATTCGTACTGATTGAAGAATTGATGATTCGAAGAAAAGATAAATATAACGAGTAATAATTTATAAACTCAAGTTATTCGCTATTTATACTAAAACAAAATATATACTTACTCCAAATCTTGATGTTGAGCGCCGAAATTAGCCGATAAAACTTATCTACAAGAATCAAACTTGTTCGTATTCTGTTTATTCGCGACATTATATTTTACAAATTGCATTGCAAATAAGAACGATAATATAGCTTAACAAAAAAATAGGCAAAAGAATCAATTTCTTATCATCAGTGGTCCAAATATTAATTTTTTCATTAGTTTCACTATAATATCTAAAAAAAGAATATGATAAGTCTAAAAGATTTGTTATTACAAATTGTACCTTTCCATATCGTAAATTAAGAATCCATCTCTCTTTCTCTACGTGATTTTTACAAAAATACGTTATAATAAATATCAGAAATATACATCAGAAGAAAAATCGCGCACTAAGATTTTCCCATATTAAATTTGAATCCGCCCTTCGCTGACACTGACAATAGGCAGTGATGAATCTTAATCAAATAATCAAGTAGACCTAACTGACCTAGGAGAAACGATATAAATGAAATCTATGGCAACCATCACTAGTGTCAATGGTGGATAACTCTGATTTCTTTCTAAAAAAAATCATGTTTACATTATACATATATTATATATACATCAGATATATAGACTGTAATATAGGCAAGTGTAAAAATATTCGCTTGACGTATAGGTACATTGCGTATTCGTATGAAATGATACAATTGACAAGAAGCGACAGAATGATTGAGTGAAATAGCATCTCGTTTGTAGCTAATTTCTTTTGTTGTCTTGTTGGATGATTTCCTCACCATATTATCGATCAAAAGTTTAACGAATCAGTACAACAAGAGCACTATTTGCGCTCCGTGCTAATAATATACACGTAGCATTTATACCAAGAATTAGATCCTTTAGAATGCATTTGTAAGGTAAATATATAGTATAAACAAAATTGAGATCGCAAACTCTTGTTGTAGAAATGGAGTACGCGTGCCCCGTAACACGTAGGTATGTCGTAAGACTACGTGCGGTCGCGTCATAATAGAGGCGTAAAATATTTGAACGGCCGATACAACGGAGTGCGTTTATTGACCCAAGGTCATTGTAATGATTCCATAAGCGACGAAGTACGCTCGACATGCGCGGTCTATGAACGAAACGTTGATATAGCAATCCTGTGCGCTAACATAGCTCTCGATGCAACGCATCTCTACCTTCGCATTGCATTTTCTTCAATTAGAAGTGTATCTGACAAATTATTTGCAAAAACACTACAAGAAATCAATAAAGTATCGTGTGAGCGTTGCAAATTTAGGAAGAATTTGCATTATTGCAAAATTTCAAAAAAATGTAACTTGGAATATCTTGTGGCTAATATTCGAGCATGGCAGTGGAGTTCTTGCGGATCAAGTGACATAATTTTGTCATTAACATGTGGATAAGACAATGATCTCGTTTGTGATATTAAAGTAAGTAGAATAACCGATAACTGTGACATATAAGTTAACTTGTGCTGTTTAAGCTCTTTAACTTAAAGACCATTTGAAAAATAGACTTTTTTATTTTAGACAATTTGCGATTTACTTATTTTATATATAATTATTATTGCACATATGGAAATGTGTGTAAATTAAACATAATTTTATTTTAAATTATTTATATTATTACAAGCACGTATGATTAATTTATGTATGGTTTACGAATGGCATTAAGATTTCAATAATCATGCAATTATTTTTTCGTATCGATAACAATATTATACTTATATTTGATTTTCAAATAAAACAAATATAGCCATCTAGTAGTATAAACTGAAACTAGAAATATGTATTTCTTTTCGATCGATAATTATGTTACTTTCGTACAGATTGTATGTGTGATGTATATGCACATGCATAGTATACATATGACATATATGTATAAAATATTCAATTAGATTAATTGAAACTTTATGATTCAGGTACGTAATGTTATTTTAATGTATGTTTGTAAAACAATTATGTATTTACTATTGTTAAAGAACATCATGATATTTTGAAATAATTTCCGTGCAAAGACGTATTATTAAATTATTAAAGAGACATTTGTATGATGTACAGAGATAGCTTATGTCTGTTATGATTAATGATATCTTTGAAACATTGTTTTAAGATGTACATATGTCTCTAAGGTATTTTCATTTGGTATCGTTTGTAATAGATAGTATAATTTATAAATTAACACTAGTAATCCTATCTTAAAATTGCCGTGTTACCCATATAATTTAATGTCTGAAATTTTTATATTAAATGTTCTATAATATTTTTAAATCAAAATAAACAAATATATACATATCCATAAATAATCTGTTATATTCAGAATCCATGAATAAATTATATGTATCGTATTTCTGAAATATTTATATAATAATAAATCCAAAAATTAAATTAATTGCTACATTATATGTATGTACAAGCCAATTTCAATTCTCGAATTAATACGATAATTTATTCATTGAATTCGGAATACAAAAGATTATTTAAAATTTAAAGAGGCTTGATAGAAGACTAGGATTGGCTTTTACGTAATATTGTCACGATTAGTTCTGCCGTACCTGGCACTAGAAAATCGAAGTTGCATTTATAACGCAGCTTTTTGTCTATTTCTGTATATTTACTGATTTAAGAACGACGTCTATTCTATATTAAATATTCTTTAAATAATTATAATCTTTGAGAAAATAATTGCGTGAGCGTGCGCATCACAAGAACCTTGAGAATTAAAATATAATCATCGGAGAAACCTTTTTAGAAGAGAAAGACATCTAATTAAATGAGAACAATACACAATTTTTTATATACAGAATTATAAATTCCGTAAATGTTTGCACTCACATATACACGTCACACCTTTGCAATAAATTCTATCTTAAAGTAAAAATGGACGAATACATTATTGGACGATTATTTAGCATATCTCGCTAAAAGCATTACGCTTAAACTGGTTTCCAACACATTTCCTTACCGATGATTCTGCGCCGTAATTTTTGTTCAATGACAGAAGAAAAATACATATGATCACGTATCGAACGTTAATATATTTTTATAATAAAATTTTCGTATTAATTCTAATTTTATTTCGTATTGCAGTAATACAATGACAATTACGACTAATAAACAATAATTTATTATCTAAGATTTTTGTATGTAACTATTGTTTCACTATTAATTTATTTGATTTAACAACTATGTCACTGGTATTCAATTATAACAAGAATAATTATATATATTATTGTATATTCTTGTAACTGTTTTATATACACATATATAAATAAAATATAATAATAATGATAATAATAAGTTATATAATAATATAACAAATAATTGTAAATATTTATATTATTCATAGCTAATGTTCTTATTCTACAAACGCAAATTCAAATTTCTAATATGTAACTAATATGTAAATACTGCGCGAAATGCGGGAATACATTATTTACTTTACATTGATCTGCATATCAAAGATCATCGTTTTTCATTCGCGCAGGCGAGCAATTCTGCATCTGACGCGTGTAATTATCCCAGTGACGTAGGCAATTTCGAATTTTATGCAGCGACTGTTTATGTTATAAACGTACAAACGTGGCAAGTTTTTCGACATGTCGAGATGTAACACATCAGTAATGCATTATAAATGCGGCTAAAAAAAATCTATCTTGAGATTAATTCTTTCGCAACTTATATTTACCGCAGAAAATATCTTAATAACTCCAATGCCAATTCTCTCATCGTAATCGTGCAATTCCGCACAATTCCAATGACAACGGACGTTACATTGCAAACGAGATTTTGCTTTATCATTTTTAACGGGAACTGTGACTTCTTTCAACCTGCATGAAATTTATCACGCCTGATGGTTCAAAGCTAGTTGGGAAAAACCCGGTTCGCACCGTTTCTATAAGCCAGCAGCAACAACGGCCTTTAATCCCCACAATCTGATTCAGTCACGGCCAAATGAGAAGAACGGCCATAAATATTTTGTCCCAGCTGTATTTCTGTTTTGCGTGACAGCAATTTGCGAGAATAGAAAATTGTAAAAACACTCTCAATTAGATGCACAAGCACGAAAGCAATGTGATACCTCACAAAGAGGTACCATATACCTCATCTAATCACTTCGGAGAAAATCTCATTGACATTTAGAATGACTCAAAATGTGACTGAAAATTCACTTCCTTTGGACTCAATTACAATACTCAATGTTAATTTTCTATTGTAATGTTTGTATATATAAAAAAAATATTCCTATTGCATATATCATACTTAACACGAGATATTAGCACATGTCTCGATAAATTAAAAATCTTATTTTCTATAATATAACTTATAGTTACTGAAATTAAAATTTTCGTGACTGCACTACTTAATTGAGATGTTTATTAAAACACATCCTCTGCACATAGCAGAGAAAATTGCTGGTCTGACATTTCCGTCGATTCGCCAAAGGTAAAACCGGAATTCCGACTGAACCAATTATTTGACGTAAGCGAGCCTTTCACCGACAATAAGAAGACACGTTCCACCGCTACAAGAACGAAAGAAACAAAATCTCTTCCAAACCCGATAAAGAAATCGCGGCTTGACCATGAAAACCGCGCAGAGATAAAAATTTAGAGATATAGGAATACAACAGGAAAACGAGTTCTAGTAGGAAAACACCCAGAGGAAAATAATTGTATGTACTAATTTTCCATCGTTCCAGTCGCTGTGTTTCATTAATTGTTTATATCGTTGTATAGTAATTATCGTCGCTCACACGAATTATTCAATAAAAACTATAAACGAACTTAATTGCGATACCCAATATGTTTTTATACGGATAAACGTTGCAGATAAGCTTGGAAAAACAATATATTTATCAAATACAATCTTATATTGAACATTCTGCGTATAATTTATGATAAAACTTGTAAAATGCAAGATTTCTGCACCATATATTCTGCATTGTTAAGATTTACTCTCATTTTCTCATAATAATCGAGAATTTTTAGTTTGACAATGTGTGAAAATTTAATAGATATGTCATAAATAATAAGATAATTTTTATCTTCCACATATCTTTTCTATAACATGCATAATAAAGATTATGTTGCCATGAACTGTTGACCGATGTAATTTTTGCTATCTGCTCTTGCTTTTATACGTTGCTTATCTTTAAAACATTAACGAGAAATGGCGTGCTCCGGAAATATTAAAAATATGTTAGTATTAAAAAACATCCGTGATTTCCAAAGATCTTCGTAAGGTTACGATACAGTTTAAAATATAATTTTTTAAATTAATATTTTTCGCTAAATATCACTTCAAAATTGTTTTCGTTTTCTATCGCTGTTTCCATAGAAAAATTCGTATGAATAAACAACTAGTATCTTTTCTCACGAACAATGTCTGCAGTGAATTC
>NW_012026774.1:614347-714016 GCF_000956235.1 Wasmannia auropunctata
TGAATCGCACGATCGTTAAGTCCCGTTGGATACCATTGGTGAAATCTTTGCGTGTTTATCAAGTTCATTAAACGCTTCGAGATATTCGACAATTATGGTAAATAGACCTTTGTGATGTCGTGTATTGTGTAATGATTATTTCCATTAAGAGAATAATATCTGTAATTTTAGAACATTTGAAATATTTTATAAGCAATTATTTTTAAAAAGAGAGAAGGAAAAAGAGAATTTATTGTTTCTTAATCAATTAAGAATATTATATTAGCATTCATTACTAACATTAAATTGGAAGATATTATTTGATAATTTATATTTATTTTTATTCGCACTATTTATGTATTGATTATTTCATATAAATCTTCATTTTATGTATTTTAATAAGTTTTATTTTAGTATCAATGTTTAGCCAATAATGTTAATCTTTTGCTAATAATTTAAATTTGTCAAATAATAGAAATACGAAATTCAGATGATTTCGTAATAGTCTAAATCTAAATTGAAATTATTCTTCATTATAGTTGAAATACACTGTACTCTTCGCTACCATGTTTTACGTGGTGCAGTCGCAACGGCCATGGCATGCTGGTACCGGTAATCGTCTGCCCCAGGTTCTACCTCAATATATCGACGAGCGAATAGCAGCGGAGCAAGCAGCTCAAGCGACTCAAACAGGTCAAACAGCTCAAGGGGACCAAATAATCCCAGCGAATCAAGGAACTCAAGGAATCGCAGTGGGCCAAGGGATTCAGGGAATCGCAATGGGCCAAGGGACTCAGGGAATCGCAGTGGGCCAAGGGGCTCAAGATATTCCAGTGCGCCAAGGGGCTCAAGGAATTCCAATGTACCAAGGGAGTCCAACGTACCAAGGAGCTCAAGGAACTCAGATAACTGGTGCCGATGGTACACTGCTTGGAAACCGAATAGACAGTGGAGGCGGTAGCTTTGCAACTGCATCGCCTCTGAACACAACTATAAATCCAGCTGATTTACCAGTCGACGCTCACGGCGACATTGACCTGGTGAACAGGATCAAGACCTGGCCGAGAGATAAGCAACCCTTTTGGTACATCAACTGGCAGGCGATCCAAGCCCATCGTGGCGATGTGAATAACACTGGCCAGCCAGCTCAAACGCAACCGAGCACGAGATCGTTCTTCGCGGGTTAAGACTGCACCGGATGAATTGTAAATCGGACAACCGATAAGACTGTAAATTTAAGCATTTGTTTCTGGCGGTGGGCGCGATCGTTGATTATTTATGGCCGTTGACGACAGCGGTTATTTCTAGTCAAAACCGTCCTTTTGGAGAAATATGCGATTTCACGTTTCGAAGAGTCGTCAACCAGGATTATTATATTCGGTTTCTCAAGAATAGAGAATTCGAAAGCAATCGAAACAAATGTCATATGATCGTGAGAAGTCACATGGCTTAAGTTTTTATAATAAAATTAGTGGTCGAATTTTTATACGAAAAGATGGAAATGACGATATATTATATAACTATAACTGAATAAATTTTAATATTTCCAGAAAATAATCGCAAACATTTATTTCAAAACTGGAAAAAACATAAATATATTTAATAATTCAACGATGCGTCACTGCGATATAATTTTTATTGTAATCTCTCTACAAGCAAAATTTTCGTTGAATCATAAGCGAATTTTCTATACACAATGCGATAAAAGTTATTGACTTTTTCATAGAGACGCGAGACTTATGTTACAGTTTTCGATAGCTATACTTTATTTAATCCAACTAATTAAAGCTAACATGATTTACAATATGAGTAAGCGTTTTCTAAAGAAAGTTGGGTGGGAGATACCTATCGGCCAGTTTGCATTCAATATAAATTTATCAATGAAGTCATGTATATGTGAATGACACCGGAGCAACGCGCGGCGCGGCGCAGCGCGACACAATCCACCTGCCACCGCGTAGGACGGTCGGCACGCCAGTGAGCTGCGCCGGCTGAGCGCAACGCCGTAGTCGCCGTATGCGCCTCGACTCGTCGCGATTGGCCACCGTTCTGCGCACGTTGTTCATGCTCACGACGTGCCCGTGACGTCAGGATACCGTCGGCCAATACCGTCCCGCAGACCCGCAGTGTTCCGCCGTGCGCGCGCGTGCGGTACGTGAGATTGTGTGCGTGTGTACTCGGTGTAACTCTCGGTAGGTTCGCGGAGCCACGCGGAAACGCGAGGACGACGACGGAGCACTCAGCATCTTGGTCGCGCGACGACGCGTCGCGGAACGGCGTCAGGCGCGATATGTTATTCGAGATTCACGTCTGAGAGACGCATTTCGTCGCGCGGTGCTACGCGTACTTACAATTAGTGCTGAAGCTCGACGGGGACGGAAGCGGGCGGGGGGAGAAACTGGTGGCTAAGAGCAAGAGGTGGAGGAGGCAGGAGGAGGCAAATGCGTCTGGCCGCGGCGCGACACACACACGCGACGGGTGCGACGGAGATCGCGGGGGTGAGGGAGAGTAGATATAGCGTGGAGTATAGTACCGCGCCGCACCTGACAGTCCACCACGCGGCCCGGCCCCCAAAAAACAATCTCACCACGCTATATACACGCGAGGACCGCGCCGTGTTTCACTCGGAACGCGAGCGCCATTGGCAATGTCGGGAAGTGACAGCCCAACATTCTTTCACGGCCAGCCCTGGTCCAGCTGGATTGAAAGAATCGGACGGGACAAGCCGCTGAGTAAGTGCGCTCAATCTGTCCATCGCGCGACGCCGCACCCGCACGCCCGCGGCCGCCGAAGGCGACGGGCGTCGGAGGCGCGTGTAACCTAACCTCACTTCGACGCTCCTCCTTTGTCCGGTTGACGGTAGCGCGACGGACACGCGCGCGCCGCGCGCACGCCCGATCGCTCGCGCCTCGCGGCTCGTCGCGGCCCACCCGCCGAAGGGGGTGTTGTATACGATTTATCAACGGCACGGGGGTACAAATAGCAATTTCTCGCGTGCTCCCCGTGCGCCCCCGTCGCCAACATGAAGCTTCGCGAATGATTTTCAGGACTGACAATTATGTAATTCGAGCGAGCGAACGCTGTCGATCATCGGTCGAGAATAAAACGATCGACAGATAGACTTTATTGTTGATGTTTCCACAATATAAGGCATTGTTACTAAACAAAAAAAAAAGAGAGAAAGCGAGAATATCACGCAAAGTTTTCTTCCCGTAGATTTCCTCTCGTAAATTGTGTACAACAGCTGTTGTTATGCATGTATGCTAGATGTAAACAAAAAGAATAAAGTTGACTTGTCTATAAAGTTCTGTGTCCTTTATTTCATATTTATATTTAAAAGTTTATTTGCTAAAAAATTTTCAATATTTTTATTAATTAAAGAATAAAATATTATCTTTTAACAATATATGTTTGAGTGTAGAATATAATAAATTTTTTAATATGATATTTTGAACATATGATATTGCCAAGTATAAATCTCTGACAAATCTTTAGTAAATTCATGATTTATTGAGAAATTAATATATGTAGGCATGGTTAAAATATTTTATTTTATGAAATAATATATAAAATAAAAATCATTTTTTTCTTTAGTAAGTAAAAATTAATATTTGATTCTGTTATGAGCATATGTTGCGTGTTTCAGGTGATGAAGAAACAGAAGTACAGTCATCAAGCTCAGTCACACGTCTTTCTTCAGATGGTAATTACTACTTTAATATATATTAAATAATAATAATACGTATGTAGATTCTTATCTTGCTTCTCTCTCTCTCTCTCACACTCACTCACTCACTCACTCACTCACTCACTCACTCACTCACACATTTAGAATAGTATTAATTTAATGAAACATTTTTCAGATATCGATTTGTATGGCTTTTGTCCAGAGAGAGATGATTTCTATGGAGTAGTATGTGAAATATGCGATGCCATAGTAAAACCGCAAGCTCTCATTCAACATATAGGTACATATTTTATTAATGAGTACATAAATGTAACGATATATGATCAAATTGCTTTATATTTAACATAATTGTGTCAGTATGAACTTACACAGAAATGTAGATTTACTAATAATTATAGATGTAGTCATCAATTTTGATTAATTTCTAATTTATCAAATGTAGAGATAGAATAACTTGATTTTTAGTTTTATTATTTAGTTAATTATAATTCAAAATACAAAAATTTTATATATTTTAAATTTTTCTATAATATTAAGTCTAAGTTTCTAAATTTGAACGTGAAAAAAATATGTTATATCATAAAAGATACAATGATTCCATTCACAGCTATGAGATTCATTTAGTCAAATTATTCAAAATATTCGCAATTCATTAGCAATTTGTATACGTATATTGCAGGTATTAAACTTGTAAACACATCTTCTATTTTGCCACAGAGTGTCGCCATTCTACCGGCATGGCAAATTTCCCGCCTCCCGCGACTCCAATTGCAAAACCGTCCATAAAAACTCCCTTCTGCAAGGTCTCCAAGTTAAAGAGAAGCACTCAACCACCGGCCCCTTCTTCAGTTTCTACTTCGATTTCTATTGTTGGTGGCGCGAAGCTGAACCACACGACCGTTAAGCGTACTGCGGATCAGGCAAACTTGGCTGTAGGTGCCTCGTTGCCGATCTCCTCGTCGCCCCGATCGCCTCTCGAATCGATCACGGTACAAACTACCTCTCCTAACGTGACCGGTTCTTCGAATATTGCCAATGCGTCGACAAGCAGTGGAGGGAGTCCGAGCAAAAGCCCTGGTCCCAGCAGTAACAGTAGCAGCAACCAGCCTCGTCGGAAGAGGCTCAAAACGGATCGCTCGTTGCTCAAAGACCGCGAATACGATCCCGACCGGCACTGTGGCGTGTGGATCGAGGAGACCGGCAAGCCCTGCACCAGGTCGCTCACATGCAAAGCGCACACTGTCTCGCTACGCCGAACGGTCGTCGGTCGCAGCAAGACCTTCGACAAGCTCCTCGCGGAACATCGTGCCGCGAAGGAGCAGCCGAATAGCGGCGGTAACCGACAGACGACGAAGGTGACGGTCTCCGGCACCGTCACCGTGTCCTCGGCCGTTACCGCCGCCGCCGCCGCCGCCGCCGCCGTCGTATCCAACCTAAATAATCCCCTTGCCCCGAACACTCCAATATCCATCGCCGACTCGGAAACGCCGAGCTCACCGCCTGTACTATCGTTACCGGACACGTATCCACTGCCAAAGGTAAGCAATCATTGCTTTCTTCGTATTCGCAATTTTATATCTAATGTAAGATTTTTTTTCACATATACATACATCTACTTCCTGTCCTTTCCTCCCCCCCCCCCCCTCCAACCCTGATTCTCCTGTTCTGTACTGTCCTCTGTGTGAATCTTCTTCATTTGCCACGCTATTATTACTATTACGATTAGGCTCTTTTGCGCGAGCAATCTATGCCAAAAAGATTGCTGGCGCAATGGTGAAATGAAAGTTTCAGTTTGATTGTGTGTAATTAAAATAAAAATTGTACGAATACTGTTCTTTTGTGTACACATATTTTTTTTCGAAACTCTGCGTCTCAGAAAAATATGAAAGATAAATATGTGGCTTTCTTACTTTTTGTTCGAAATTTTATTGTACGTTTCGATAAGTTTGAAATATTGTGCATGATGTTGTTCCTCTTTCTTTTTTTATTATGCTTTAAAAAGAACTTTCATTTCTGCGTACTATTATAGTATTAGATATTGAAAAGCTGGCTCAAAAAGGATGAAGTAGAAATATCTCTTTCTGGAAATGTCAAGATAAATTTGTTTCAAGCTTGTTTTTCAAAGTTCGATAAAGTTAAATAATCTAAATTGTCCTAAGAATCCTAGAAATTCTACTAGTTCCCAGGAAATTGAAATCCAGTCATGTCTGTAGTTAAATAATATCAAAAGAATTTCGTAATTTTCTACATGCCTTTCACAGAAATAAACTCGACATTTCATATTAAATATCATATTCTTAAATTTACGTTATATGATTTTAATATTGTATTTAATTTTTATCTTTAATGTTTACTAAGAGTTTATCTAAATACGTATGTTTTGGTGCTATAAATGTTTTTTGATTATAAAATTTATTTTGAATAGATAATAAAAACAAAACAGTTTTAAAAGTATATAGACATAGATATATTAAAATAAATTTCATATCTTTAATTTGCTACAAGCATAATTTTTTTTTTAAACTTTTGCTGTTTAATAAAAAGATAAATATTCATTAATCATCGTAAATTTCTTTCAAAGCAAAAAATATTTTGTAATCAAGGTAGAAACAAAAAAGAGATATAGAATTATGCGATTCTGCTGACAAACATGGATCGATCGACCCAGTCGAGACACAACCAGAAGCTAGCGCGCGCGCTAAGACGAACGCAGAGGGTGTCGGTTGATACTTGTTTTCTGTTTTTGTTATTGCAGGCTGTTGATTTGCTTTATCGGTGTCTGGCCCCGCATGGCTCCACTAAACCTGTAAGGCATGGTTTCTTTTAGGCACTTAAACGCCAACCTCCTCTTATGAGACCTACGGTTCTTATTCTACATATTGCCAATGCTTCTTTTTTTTAGACTAAACTCGAGGAGGACTTCGTCAATTCGGAGGAGTTGCGGAATCTCGAGTCCACACTGGTGGTCAATTCTACCGTCGCTGGCAGCAGTAGTAGCAATAGCAGCAACGGTTCGTCACAACAACAATCAAATTCGATGATGGCACCAATATCCGTGATGCTACCGTCATTGTCCCCATTACCGGGTGCCAGCAGCGAAGAGTCAGGAGTAGCCACCTTGATACCAAGCACTACCACGACACCCACAATGCCAGTCGTACCGGCACCACTGCCAACCACTTGCGTACAACCACCCACGGTGGTCGCCGCAGTGCTCGAAGGCGAAACTCCGGTGGACATCGATACCGAGACCATGTCCATGTACTCGCCCGTTTACACTACCAAAGATACCAAATCACAGCTAGTGATGCAAATACAATCACGGCCAAATAGTCATTCGTCACAGTCGCCGATCTCGGTGAGGAGCTACCAGCAGATGCAGGCTTCCATGCCGAGTCTGAATTTGTTCGAGCCGGTGGAACAGCTGGAACAGCAGCATGCCAGTCAAATCAACGGTAAGAGACTGAACCACGCGAGCTCGGGATCGCGACAACAGAAGAGGCACAAGTCGCAGCATGAGCAACTGTCGTGTCAATCGTCGCAGGATTTTTCAACGTCTGCGTCGATCCAAGTCGAAGCAACGACTACGTCGCCCTATCCCCACTTCAGCGACATCTCCTGGTCAAATTGTCATCCGGAGCCATTGGCGGTCAGCCGATGGCTCCGCATCTCATCCAGCCGCAAACAATACAACTTCAATATTCACTGACACAAGACCCCACCCACTCCGGGCTGAGGACCGTGTGCTGCGGGCGTCGTTTGTCTACCTCCTTATCTTCATGAGACCCTCTTTTTCTTTACCGTCGCCCACGTTATCATCCTAGTCATCGCCGCCACAGTCGATGTTGCGTCTACAGCCCGTCGAGGGGGGAAGACTCTTATTTTTGCTATCATTACAATGTGATTACTTCGCAACAACGAAATCAATTGCGATGTATCACAGATCGCCCTGGACGGCACTCCCGTCGAAGGCGAAATCTTTAATGCGCGATGTGATTTTTCATTCTATTAGTATCGCGCAACGAAGCTTTCAGACTCAGATCACGAGTACGCTGATTGCCGTGGATCATCGAGGAAGAATTTTCGATCGACGGCCTATGATGATCGCGTATCTGGACGTGTACCTGAACTCGTGGAACTTCACAAAAAGAAGGAACGAGTCGAAAGAGAAAGAGAGAGAGAGAGAAAGATGTCCCACTTCCGTTTATTTACTGAATTTATAACGTAGAATAGATACAAAGAGATTAAGATAAACAGATACGAAAAGGATTGAGAGCATATCTCGATAACAGTGAATGAATGAATGCGCAATGAACAACATTGCAATACCATAAAATTTCTGCACAGAATCCTCACGGTGTATCATTGAGTGAGTTATTGTACAGCTCGTGATGCCGCAGAACATTCCTTCACTCCTGTTTTCTTTCAACACGTGTCACGACTCTCTCGCGATGATTACGGAGACAAATTTTTTATTAGATGATTTCGAAGCGCTTATCAAGGTAAGAATTTGTTTTTTGAAATTATATTTTGCCTTTATCAAGAATATTTCTGTTACATATCGAGCAACATTGCCATTTAATTGTAAAATCTTCATCATTAGATCTTTCTACTAAAAAGATTATCATATGTCGTATATATTTAATTATCTCGATTATTTTGTGATATTTCATAATCATAGGCCGGTATTCATCGTCGGTTTTTATTCCGAAATCGTCTTACGTAATGTCTTTATATGCTAATACGGCTTTATTATTGGCTCATGATATCTTAAGATTTTCTTAAATATAAAAATCGACTATATATATGAATATCGGTCATAGCCGGAATTAAAATTGTTTAAACCTCGATAAAACAAATTATTTTTAATCTAAAACTTATTATGCTGGGCTTCTTAAAGATTCAAAATGTTCTTTTGAGAACAAGAAAAATATCATGATTTATGCAGTATTTATTCTCTATAATTTTTACATTTTGAAATTTATATGTATTACTTTCTTATAAATTATTGCCAAATTCTAAAAACTTTATTGAATGAAAAATTGATAATTGCACATCGAATGGTAACGTGAATTTTACCGAATGATAAAGTTAAACGTACGCAATTGTTTTCACAGTACAGAATGTCGTGCATTTTTTATTGAATTGTGCATAAATTTTGTAAATAGAGTGCAGATTATTATCCCATATTGTACATAGAAAGACGTTTAGTATACTCTATAAACACATAGTCTTTGCATAGAAAAAAAACATTGACTTATTTCTCCATGATATGAACAGATTGTACATACATTGTATATACATATATATATACATATATATTTTTTATTGATCACGATCTCTTATCCCTTTTGCATATATACTCCGAGAATACGAAGCGCCATTATTTAATGTTATATCCACTTCTTTCGTTTTTACCGTTTTTGCCATAAGAATGTAATTGAAATCGTTATAAATAGCCCTGACTGATTTATTTTTCAACTTGATTCAACTTTCATTCTACGTTACTTTGAATATACAGCGAAACGATATCAATTTATAATGTAAATACAAAACATAACAGGGACAAATAGAATTTCTTTCGATTGAATTACATTTCGACATATAAAATTGAAGAGGCCAGTGGATGAAAATTAAAATTTTCAGTTTTGATTTTGAATTGACATTTACGGTAAATATCAGAAATGACAATTTATCTTTACATAGAAGAATGGCTTTCGTAAGGACATAATAAATTTATTTCATTTGTTTGCCTTTTAATAATAGCGAATTTGTATTCATCTCCGCTTATCAGTAAAAGTCCGCGTAAATCTACGCGAACGACTGTATGGTACGATCGATTATCGCATTATAGCGCTGATAAAGTGTTATATGTCTTAATTCATCCTTATCCCTGATGAGAAAATATGAAATAAACAAAATTTTATATATATATATATATTTAAATATTGTAGTGTAATTGAATTACTGTTTAATTAGTATATAATTATTGGATTATGACGCGTACTCAACGTATAGCACAAACGAATTAATGTATATTATATAGATAACATTTTTGAAAATTTCTTTTCGCGAAAATTTCTGTTTTACGACTCATTGTCAGACCTGTTTTATTTTTAGCGCTTCGTTTATAAGACGATTGATCGATCGCTCCGAATAAATCGTAGGCATATATAACGTAGGTTTGCATGCGGACTCAAAACACAGACAGATTAGTGAGCTACACGATCCCGCTGTATTCATCCAAGACGATTATTTATTTTTGTACGTTGATTTGCATCTCTGCGCACTGCAATTTTCCGACGGTTGAAGAACGCGCGGGTAGCTAGCGATTAGCGGCAAGACGCATATAAGCGGACTTCTTATCATAGATTGTGATATTTAACTATTAATGATTAGTAGGATAATTGTAGATTGTGTCTCTATGTGTTCGGCGGCAAGAACGTAGCGCGTTCTATTCTTTTCCTGATGGCAGACGGCGCGCGTCTTGTACGTAACAGGTGCTTTTTGTGCCGTCTCCCGATCGATTTTGCCTTGTCAAGAGAAGAAAATTACTAACCCTGCGGAGACAATCTGCGTTGTTCCGCTTAATTGTTGTTCGCGTTAATAAATAAATTTCTTTATTGGTGAGCGTAGTGAAAAAAAATTAAGAAATGATAAAAATTAGGCCAATTTACGATAATTATTTGGAGAAACGGCAAGAGGCAGAGATATATGGAGCGTATGTATGTATGTGTGTGTATGTGTGTACATGTGTTACATTATGTCGAATGTAAACAGGCGCTGAATATCGTTACCGCGCAGTATAAAGCGATGCTTCACATCGTCGCCACTGATTCTCTCGGCTACCTGAAATCGTGATAACTTGTACATAAATCTTGTAAGCAGATAATTACCCGCGTACCTACGAATATCAATTAGCCGCATAGCTGCGTAAGGACGTACTATATATGATGTATATGCATCTATGGGCAAAATATTGCAAAGGGGAGGGTGGGAGGAAAAATCCGTTGGAACTCGTAAGCATTGAAACTCTAATTGCTTCACGGGCGTCTCATCTACGTAATTTCGCGCGCATAGTGCTGCATTTAATGTTAAATGTCCTCCTAGCGTCATTTATTTGACATAAGAATCGTAGTAACGATGGAAAATGCGCGGCGACGTTCAGCGATTCTTTAATCCTAAGCTTCAGTCGCTGGATATTATAATGTGAGACAAGAAACAGGCAGCTAACAATTAGCCCAATAAATATGCGAAATAACACGAATCAACGAAATGTCGCGAAACGATACGGTTTCCTGATTTCCTGAAAGCCACTTGTATATGTACCACAGTCAGTGTTCATTGCTCGGCGCGTAACGATCGTATCAATGGCTTAGAGATCTCGGAAAAACGATGGGACTCAGATAACAAACATTAAAGAATTTGCTCCATAGCTAACATTGGCTCAACTTGGATTGAAGGAGTCACGGATTTTCTACATTATTGTTCAAGCTCCCAAGAGCAATAATATGTACGATCGATGATCGATTTAGTAGCAATAATAATTTCGTTAATTGTAAGATGTATCATTGAGAAAACGTATTTGTTTCCGAAAGCTCTTACGCTCTTGCATTCACCGACAAAACATAAAAAATGTCGATCGGTGCTGCATCTCCCTAAACTATGTAAAAAAAAAAAGGAATATCGAAAGAGATTCATAGAAATTTATTTTGCAAAATAGAAATCAAGAATTATTTTAGATTTATTAAAGTATTAAATCTTTTTTTCATATTTTCTACATATATATTATTAAGTATTAACATCAGAAACGAATAGAAGAAAGCAAAAATTTTAATCTAATCTTGGAAATTCGAAATAGATTCCTATGAATATCTTTTAATTTATTTTTTATAGAAACGCGCATTCGAATGACCGACACCGTTTCGTTACATACCTAAGAAAGTTTCATTTAGTCCTAAAAGAAGGGAAGAGAACAAAGGAGAGAGAAAAGAGAGAAGTGGCAGTTGTATTTTTCTCTGACTCGACTCCCCCTTGCTTCGCTAGCGCGCGCGCGCGCGTGCACGCAGCACGAGACGACTAGTATTTTAATTAATTCTAACGAATCTGCGTGAAACTGTGGTGTGTGGGTTGATACACGGTAGATTGATAAATTGATGAAGACTGAATATATCGATGAGATCGGAAAGACTCATCTGGCGAATTAGATTGACTTTTAGCGAATTTATTTGATAGATTCTTTCCCCAAATAACGCATATAACGTTTACTTAATCTCCGATATACCGGTATTATATATTTCTTTATCATACTGAAATATTACCCTTATAGAACGACGAATAATCTATTTCTCTTTGGCACTGTAATTTCACGTGGAGGAACTAAAAAAAAGGGACACTCTGACTTCAGGTTTATCGCAAAGCAAGATATTTTGTGGCATTTAATTTAAATATATGTTTTATATTTATTTGTAAATTGATTTTTTATTTGTTTACCTTATACCCATTCGCGTCGATTTATTATTCTTTTTTTCTATTCATACGCATGTGCTAGACAGAGAAATTTTCATATAAAAAATAGAGATATATCGCGGAGAAAGCTCACACAAGATCTGCATACACATTATGCGTATTGTCATCACTTATCACATATCATTGTAAATATTATAATGCGATATTCCGATTATGTCGTATTATCTATACGTTGTAATTATTCGATAATTAACGCGGCATGTATAATTAACCAATATTGGAAATTGTATCACGTAATTTCGCTATCTATTATTGATGTCTAAATTTTATTAGCATCGTTTATTAAATTAAAAGTATTGATGCTTAGTATTCGAAACGTCTGTTATAACGCGTTATTAAAAAATCTTTTCATTAAAATTCTAATCACATAAATGTTATAAATAAATTGCTTCACGAGTGCTCTTTAAAAATAAAAAAAAGTATATCAGTAGCAACATTTTATTTCTTGTTAAATACCCCCCTTATTTTTTTAACAAAAACTTTATCTCAAATTTAATGTAATTTTTACATTAAATATATAATTAAAATTATGAAGGTTATAAATAATCAAAATTTTCATTCAGTAAAAATCGATTTATTTAGTAATAATCGGCTAAAAATTTTTTCGAGGATGGAATGCTGCTGCTGGCATACATTATTTTCGGGATACTGTAGGTCGTTGCCTCCGACTGGAACATGCATACTTTTATTACTCCATTTACTCATCGTGGTCGAAGTTACGTAAATGAACAAAAAGGCTGTAGATTGACCAGGAGAGCATAATATCTTAAAGGATCTTAAAAATCGAATGTCGACTAACGAAAATGTGTTTTAGAAAATAAAATATTATGTTTTAATATTTATTGGCTCGCATAAACGCCATTAATATTTATGTGTAATGCGATTGGAAGATTACGTGACCGACGCAAAGATTAACAAGAAAGTAAAAGAGAAAGACATCACAATACGATTTCATTATCTCAACCATCGCCATATTTCGTTATTGTTATTGATAGAAATGGTTTTCAACACGTAGAAGACGAATCGTTCGAAAATCAGTTATGCTCTGTAAAACTCGCTTTTACCTTTTAGGAGAAAAAAATGTATATTTAGAAGATACATTAAAATAACACTCGTCTTTTTAAAAAGACAACATTGGTTTTATAACAAAAAAATAGTTTTATTCGATTGTCCAAAAAATTATATTTAGAAAATCGTGAGATCTATAAAAAGAATTATTCTCTACTTTTAGGATTACGTACAATGAAAATTCCTCAATTTAATTGAATAATTTATTATATAAGTAGAATAAGTAATAAATTCTTACTAAATTTCCTGCTGAGCTTATGTAAAAAAAATGTTCGGTTAAACATACTGTTGTCGCTATTATACAAGAATTGTAGTTTCGAATCTGCAGTCGTTGTATCGTTGACACAATAGAAATGTTTACAAAACCTTTTTGTCATTGACTATTCGCTAATTATTCGCGCATTATAAGCGGAGCGATTGTATACGATTCTCAATGGATTTCTATATATACCTATATATTTAGGCGATGTTTCTGAAATACGCTAAGCGACTGTATGTGGAATATCAATTTGGATATTACATAATTCGTAGCGAGAGAAAGTGTTCGATGTATCCATTTGAACTCTTACTTTTTTATATATACGTGTACGTTTTTGCCCCGTTTTGTCATCGTCGTAGCTTTTTGCATATGCGATTTTTATATAGATACCGACATCTCGATTATTAAACAACGTAGTGGCAGTCGTATCATTGTAAAAAAAATATATGAACGATATAATAGGGTAGCGCGCGATTTGACTCGCTAGCGCTCGTGATCACGTTTTTCTCAGGTATTTAACATGTTTGTAAATCATGTAACTCCTTCCCGTAATCACTACTATCGAAGCTAGTCGGTCCTCATTGAAAAAGCTTGTACAATAAACATCTTTCCGTGTCTCCTCGACCATCGTCGACGATCAACAATTCTCTCACGAGCAGTCAAGAAGTCCGTGACACTCATTGACGAGTATACGTACTTCAGTATTTATTGTATTACACTTTTATAAATTTTCTAGGCAATCGTTTTTTTATTACTTTACAAAGTTTAGGAAGCAATATGTCTTTCCAAATACACGAATCTCGATTTACGCGTGCAGAATTTTTTATAGATTCAAATTTTCACTGACACAAATTATATAAAATGATCAAGTCTCATCAAGTTTCGAAAAATATCATCTATTTCGCATATTTCGCAAAAAGTAATATTTTTAATTGTCTTACGACAACATTTGTTTATCCACGTAAATCGCGAGATAAATGTAGGTTCGATTTTCATAGTAGAACCGAGTGAACGTAAGTTTCAGGTGTTCTCTGCATCGCAAAAGCTAAAGTGAATATCGTACGCGTAGAAGAAATAGATATATGGATGTGGGAAAAGAAGACGTGCTTTTTTTCGAACATTATATATATATACATATATATATTCCTAAAGTTAGGAATTCTCCTATTTGCGTATTACGTAAAGTACACGTGTCCCGTAAAACTACGCGCGGTCTCGTTCACTATTCAAAAGTCTTAATGTAAAATTGTAATATTTAAGAGACGGGAGGGATATTCAGGCGTTAGGGAGACAAAAATTCCTGATATCCGATTTCGATGATCCTCGAAGTAATCTTATATTGCCAACATAGTCGACCGTAATATAAGTTAGAAAGTGAGATATGCAGTGATTTTTGTCGCTAACGCAACTCGAACTAATATCTTGTGTAAACGTCACTGCAACGTATCCTTAGGCTTCTTTCGTCGAGAATGTTCGTGGGTGTTAATAACGTGCGTTTCCGTCTAGAGTACGATCGCACTCTCTCGGTACATTTTACTCGAAATATAATTCGAGCAGTATTACGACGATTTATTGTACGAGCGATTTTCACGCGGCTCGCCGTTTGATTACAAGAAGAAACTACGTGTGTAACGAACTATAGGTATATTCTCTATATAATGTACGACAAATAACCATTTAATTCTTGACTACTTTATTATTGCAACAAGTAAGAGACGGAGAGAGAAACTACGATCGCGTGGAAGCGAAGAATCGAATGTATCGCGACGGTGTGTATTAAAAGAGAGGAAAAAAATCTCCTTTATGATCACCAGAAACAGTATTGTTACGCAGTTGATTTTGATCGTTACATGTGCATAAAAGCTTTGGAAATAAAATGATATGAAACGTACCTCAACATGCATTCTGTGTTATTAAATCGTCTGTTTGCTACTTTTTTTTTTTTATTTGTGCATTATTTACAGTCTTTCACTATTTTAATTTAACAGGTTTTAGGTATAACCTAAGGATGTTGAAAATATTAATAACTAAAGTATTATAAAAATATGAATTTTCTTCTAAGAACTATACGTCTTACTTCCGAATTAATAACTTTCAATGTTTCGAAAACGTAAAGTTAGATGTCTATTTAAGGAATAGTTCCAAAGTAACGTATGAAAGTGAAAGTAATGGCCAAAAAGGGAAACTTCGACGAAAAAAAGGATGACAGTGCAGCGCGCACCGCTCTTCGTAAAACTCGTAAGAAGGAGTGATACGTCCACCGTGAAAGGACACGACGGTCATGCAGATCTTCGGGGACGAGAAACTGGTCCACCCACTGGGAATTCCAGATTATTTCATTCAGTGATTGTGGATTGAAACACATACATATCGAAGCCAAAAGTGCAGACAGCATTTATTCAAAGTGACTTGATTATCTGTTGTCACCGAGAATAGCTATTTGATTCAACAATATATGAATTAAAATATTAATAACAGAAGATAGTAAGAAATATATGCTGCATCATACTTTTGTTTGATTTGTAAAGATTTTTGCGAATATTTCGTGAAAGATTAAGGAAGCTACAGTTACGTATATATAATTACTTAATGTCATCGTACGCGGATATGATGTCTGAATGTTTAGCACGGGTACTTGACCCGCGCTCTTTAAATACGGAACAGCGATTCAACGGACGAAGATAGCATCACCATGAGGTACGAGAGCAAGATCTATTTGTATGGTTGGTGGAGTGCTCCAGCTGGACCTAATCGACTTACCAAATGCAAATGAAAAGAAAACAAAAAAATATATTCTATGCATAGACAATTTAATTATCTAAATCCCCTCGCTCCAGTGAGAGAATATTAGAAATATTATTAATAAAATAGAATAAATTTGATATTTTAATATTATATTAAGATTTTGCTATCAATTTAATAATCTTTTAATTAATATAAGTATTTCGCGATTAATTTATCAGTGTCTTGCAATTAATTTGTAGAAATAATTAAAGTTTAGCTCGAAGCATTAGTTTGACTCGAATGCATTACGTAGACAAAAATAGCATTAAGTAGTAACTCGAAATATAATGACGAAAGCCATTTATTGCTTACGCAAGTGCACCAGTTGGAGCCAATCGAGTTGCTGAATTCGCGGCTCTTACACGACCAGGTCATTGCCACCGCTGTGCACTTGTTTTATTAGTTGACTTTGGCACTTGACGAGAAACAAATCATCATTAGACTGTCCGTTGATAATTGATTTTATGTCATCGTAAACATTCCAGACTACCATCTAATTAAGCGATTTGTATGTAATCTATGTACATACGTAATGTACATATCTAGTTGTCAAAGAAAATTGTCAGTCGCAATATAATCAGTATTGCTAATTATCAATATTTAATCCATACAACTTTTTCGTTATACGTGAAAAGAAGCATTTTTCCTGATGAAATTTTTAACTAATAAAAAACTGTGACAAACTTTCATTGTAATTTGCACAGGGAGAGATTTCAACGACAGATCTTTACAAAGAGAGAGAGAGAACACTTTTATTCTAAAACGCAGCCTATCGGTTTTCTACCTGGGACAAAGCTAAGAACCTTCTCAGACTTCGTCGGGTCACGTCGGTACCAGGTAGTGGGGTGTAAAGTTCTGAAGGGCCCTATTCAGGGCCGAAGATTCACCAAGAGGCTTCTTTTTAGCATCCTTAGCATCATCAATCCTATTCCATACGTTCTTTTCACTTTAAATTATTTTTAAAATTAATTTTTCACATCATATTTTTTATATTATACATCATATCTTCATCATTACTGTATTACATATCATATAATTCGAAATCAATTTATTTCGCTTAAATATGTTTGTCCTTAATTTTAATTCTGATCATTACTTTATGTTTCTTCATTTTACTCAACATTATTTCTTTAGTTTATTTATATTGGTTATTTTTAACATTTTTAACATACATGAAATTAAGAAAATTAAATAATAAAAATTCATTAAAGAATGTCTATTAATTTTACATTTATCAAAGATAGGCGCAAGTTAGATTACAAAATTAAAAAATTGTCTACCTTTTATTATTAAATGAAAAGGCCTTTGAATCAAATATTTAATAGAAATAAAACGTTTCCATTATTTTGCTAATATTGCCACAGAAGTGAAAAATTAATTGGAATAAATCCAGTATACAATTAAATATAAATCCAAAAATAAAACATTGAAAATTTTTAGAATTTTAATTGACGAATATTATTTCCAAATTAAATGATATAATATAGATATATAGATGGAATACATATTTCAATGAATAAGAACGCAAGGAACAAAATCAAAATCTTCGCGAATCCGTCCCTGACCCTACCGATCCCTACGGCAAGCAGTGGATCCGAGAGTTTCCACCCTGTCCCGTCTCTTTTCCTCTGGTACACGGGGGGCAACCTGTCGAGAGCCCCAGCATCCTCATCCGCCTCTTCCTTCTCTCTTCGATCCTTCTGGCGCGCATAGCTGCCCATTTACCCGCGTCTCTTTTTCCGCGTCTCTTGCCGCGAACGGTGTGTGCACCGATGGAAGGGGCCAGAGGCCGAAGGAGAAGGAGAAGAACCAGTCGTGAACCAGAACCGTCGGTCCACAGAATCTCCCAGTCACCTCTCCGAGACTGTGCGGGGATCAGTGTGTGTGGAAATTGTCGCGCGCGATCTCGCCGGTGACCGTGCAGGATCGATCGATCAGCGTAAAGTCGCGCCGCGCCGTCCTCGTCATCGTTGTGTAGCGTACAATCGCGCGCGCGTCGATCGCGATGATGATGCGGGTGGTGGCGAGCAAGGATGGAAAGAACTGACAGGTTGGTAGGTCATTCTCGTGTTTACGTAAGAGTGCGATAGGTTCGTTTGTGGATGATTTACCCGAGAGAAAACTCAGCTCCCAAAAAAAAGCCATTGTGAGAAACGAGTGTTTTGCGGTCATAAAAGGACGCTGTGTATATTTAATCAATTAATTTTAATTAATTACTCCGAGTTTTTTATACGTACATTCAGCTAAAATTATAAAGTTTGCAATAAAAATAATTCATTTTTTAAACGAATGATAATCAAATCTTTTCTCATTCTTCATTTATAACATTTTTAGAATTAATGAGCAGATAATCAAGAGACGATGTGTCAATATTAAAATGCATTTATAATTTTAAACAATTTTTATATGCGGCAGCTAACGTGAATTATTGGAATTATTTATTTGAATCGATTAAGATTTCTCATTGTACTATGTTGATATTATAATTAATATAATTTGAAACTTTCATAAAGAAAGATTAATAAGTTGAGAAAAATTAACTTTCAGTTAAAGGTATTTCAGTTAAAAGCATAATGTTTGCTAAACGATTATTATATTGCGAAGGCTTGGATTAGCCTGAGATTAGAATCTTAAATTAGATCTAGAGCCAATCTCATGCGCACGCGATTCCTACAACTAAGAGCTAACTACCTGACGGTAACATAATTGTAAATTAAATTTATTCGCTGCGGCATGTTAATAAGCATCCGAGATAGATTGCGGCGATTTTGCCATGTTGCGTTATTATTTCATAACTAGGGTCATGAATCTTGTTAAATGCATTTATTGAGTTAATTGATTAACTATTTCACGCATACTGCACGCTTGTTGCACATCGGTTAATCGCTAGAACGTCGACCAAAGAGTCAATAACCCGTGCTATATGAGGCCGATTATGTTATTGTTTTACGATAAACCCTTGTTAGGAATGACGTGTTAATGTCACACTGACACGATACATTTATATCGTACAATCGCAATATTCGTATTACAAGACAGAATTCTCGAAATATCATCATGTTATACTGCTTTTTCATAATACAAAAAAAATTAAATCTTTATTGATTCCATTTTTTATTATCTATGGAAATCCAAGAATATTAATTCAATGTCTTTTCTCATAGTATGGTCGTTATCTGATGATCGCATTATTTTAGCCTAAAGGGACTGATATCAGTGCGATCAATTTTGCACGATATAAATGTATATGTATATGTGATTATCGTATTTCAATCGCAGGCAGGGACACCCACGACCGTTTTCAATTTGCATATTGTACTGCGGCGTTACAGAACGTCTATTTATGAACGATTGCATCGTTATTTATATTCTAGGTATGCCTGATCGCAACTTATCTCTTTATGTGTATCAGACATGTTATCGGACACCCTTATGATGCCAGGCCCCATATATCATGTATCGACTTTAATACGAATGTTATTTTTGAACGTAAACTTTTTGATAAAGCGTTTCTGCACGCAGCCGCTTTATTATCAATCCAATACCAAACGGTATACGGATGTTTCTGTCATAAAAGACGAAAGTATTTATGACAAACACACAGGCAGAAAATACGTAGAAAAACATCGCGTCAAACACGTTGCTGCGTTAACTACACCAATCTTTTCTGCATACAAATCTACGACACACCGGTGCGTGCACCGTCTCATTTAAGAGCGCGCGTATGCTAAGCATCGAGTCACGATCATTAATGATTGACAGCAATGTGATCAAATCCGCAAGCGTACTATTAGGAAACGTTATTAACGATTAGAACGACGCATAAGTGATTGGTATTTATCGAATGCTTTCGTCTTTTGAGAAACGGCGTGAGAACGGGAGCTTGAAATGTCAAAAAGTCAACATAGTTAACTCTCGATTTTTATTCAGTTTAATCCAAAAAATATCAATAAAATAAATATCAATAAAAAATTAATAAAAATTATTTCCATTTACTCTCATTTAATCAAGAGAAATTTTAAATATAAGAAAAATTTCATAATTTAATGTTTGTAGAGATTATAGTTATTAGATATAAAATTTAAAAAGTGGAATTAATAAATTGAAATTAGTAATGTATATAGTAGAAGATAGATTCTGAAATCTAGAAGATTTGCTAGTTGCAGGGAAAAAAATTTTAGCAGCGGAATAACATAAAAGTTAATAGCAATGAGATCATCGATTGTAATAAACACTAGTAACTTTCCAAATGTGCTACACAACGAAACGTATATACGTGTCTCTCGTAGTGTTCCACGCCCGTTTGCGTTCACATCTTTTTCAGGAACGAAGGTACGCAGCCTCCGGCTGCGTGTGCAATTCTTTCCGTTTCACGTAATTAATGCTCTCGCAGGCTGGATTACACAGGCCGCCGTAATTGCCCGGAGATTAGTTCGCCATTAAAGCGAAGACAGCGTAAACGCCGTTTCCGCGTAGAACGAATAAGAATGTGATTTAACCGCGTGCGCACTTTACGACGCGATACACCTACCCGTCGTGATAACACGCGCTGCGCCCCGAAGCGATAGTGAAGTACTCGAGGAGATAGTTCGCCTGCCTGCCATCGCCATTTACATTTCGATTAACACTCGGCACGGCGGACACGAATATTATTGCACTCAGCGAGGTTTGCGCAATTGTCGGAGAATCTACATAATGTCACAAATGCCACAAATGTAATTGTTGAAACATCGTGCAAAACACGCGACGTAATCCATTTATATAGCATAAAAACATCGAAAATAGCTGTTTTATTTTATACCACCGTGTGGGTAGAAAGAAAGCACGGCTGCTAATAACACGGAATAGAAATATGTAATTATATTAACTTGATAATATGTAAGTAATTGGATACTCTTTCGAGCAATTTACGTGAAACCGACAATGCGAACATGATATGTCTAATTTGCGTAGGCTTTTACTATCGATGCGACATCGTTCCGACTTGTCATTTTCTATCGGCTAATAATAAGATATTTCCATAAAACGAACTCTTGCGTGCGCTTCGAGAAGCAGTAGCAGGTGCAAACAAACTCTCATCTCCATCTTTTTTCCTGCCTGGTGATGCCGACCTATGTCCACACGTGCGTCAATGCACATGTGCACTGTTACATAACGGCTTGCAACATCCATGTGTATTTGGTTTGTAACAAAAGAGAGTATTTAGCACACAATCACCCGTATGCCATTCCTATGTTAATGCGCGGCACAAATTGCCATATCATTCACCGAAGCTCCGCGTTCTTAAAAATACGATACAATGCTATTTAGAAACTGTAAATTTCCTTCTTGATTAAGAAGATTTCATGTGTCAATTAAACATTTAAGTTGCTCTGATTAAACAATGGATACTTCATATTTTTAAAATATCAATCATTGTCAAAACATTAATGATAAATATATATTATAAAATAAATTTTAATAGGAAATAGACATCACAAAAATTGAAAATTGAAACGTCTTGACACTATTATTTATATGTTTGGAACATGATTTCACTTTCTTCTTAATAGTTTTGTAGGACGATACAAAAACGCGTGCATTCCCATGATACCTCACGTGTGGATGCAGCTGTCGGCATAAGTAACAGATTTCTCATCGAACCATTAAGCAGCTATTTCTCCCATCTGCCTAGATTGTAGCCACCTCTGACATCCACACGAAATTCGTAGAAATACACATGGATATAGCAAGTCATCTTTTTTGAATTTTATTTCTACTTTTATGTATATACGTAATAAATTAGTATGCAAACAAAATAATATTCATACTTTGTCGCAAGTGGGTTTTATTTTCTTCAAGAATTTAAATTCTCTCGAATCCTGAAAATAACACTTACTTTTGTTTGTCGTATATATTTATATTTATATTTATGAATTACATGTTACATTCGCGCTGCTTGCTTTAACGTACGTGAGGGGCATTTATGAATGTAAAAATGTAAAAGTGAGTAACACGTTATTCGCAATGCCAGGACCTTGACATTATTTCTGAGCTCGATTGAGTCGCGTAAATAATCGTGAGCTACGCTTTTGACAACTATGGAAATATCTCTTTGAGGCACCGCAAACGACGTCATCGCACAAAACGTAATCGCATTGACAAACGCTCCTCGGGAAAGGAAGATACGTAATTCTTTCGCAGACGTTGTTATTTATACGAGTTTCGTATTCATTCCTCATTAGTCGTTCATGAAACGGATATGTTTAAATCAATATAAAAGGAAAATGCGCTATCATGCATCATGTATAAATTCAAATCGAATCAACTGCGTGAATCTCTAATTAATCTCTAATTAATCTTAATTAACTAATTGTAATACGAAACTGCAATTTGTATATGTATGTAACTGATATGATTTTAATATAATTATCATCCATTGTAGCTAATACAAAATGATATATGATGCTTTAACGTAAAATAATACTTTAATTGTATCAAATTAAATTAAAAGATGAAACACCTAAAGCGAATTAATATATTATTTTCGGCTTTCGCGTTCAATCGTACGTATTTATCTTTTTGGCGTGTAATAAGAGAGAGATTGCATTACAATAATACTATGTCAAAGTTCTATCTCAACTTTTTTCATACTCAACTTATTCTTTTGACGAAGTGAGGGCTTATATGTATATCTGACATACATGCCGATTAAATGTGGCGTGCGATTGTAATTTATTTTACGCAAGCCACTTTTCTCCCGCATATACTATAGTGTTGTAAACAAATACCGTTGACGTGCGATCACTTGACCATATGAAAAATGAAAAATCAGCCACGAGCAACATGACCGTACATGTACAATAATGAGAGGCTCAAGTAGAATACACCCAGCGAGTCGGTCAGCACGAAATAAATCTCTCCTCGCTTAGTTGCCTTTCTTGGCCGAGTTTTTGTTCCCGTTGCACTTGCCCCCGTAATTATCCGTATGACGATAATCACGCTCGGCGAAACGACAACGGCGTCCACGTCGTCGAGTTAATGAATCCTTTACCGTATATGTGTGTATGTAAAACTTACATAATTTTTTTATTTTATACCTCCGACACAGAGAAAGAGAGAGAAAGAAAAATACTATACGGTAACAACACAATTTATTAAGTGAAAATTATTCGAATAAAAACTATAAAAAATATTATTACATAAATAATGAATTATCAATTTTAAAGATTAAATAATAAAATATCGATATTAAAATAACTGACAAACAAAGATTTTTCTTAAAAACTCTTTACAACGTGTTACAAATATTTATATGCTATGATTAGCACAATTATTTTGCATTGATTCAATTCCATTTATTTTATCACATTTTCTTCATTGGGCCAATCCAATTGATAAATTCTCCTACCACATAAGGCATTTCTCTCGTAGAGATGCCACACGGTTTATTTAAAATTACACGATACGTTTATTTAAAATCGCATCCCATGGTGAATGACTTTCTGTGCAATGATGAACTCCGTTTATCAAAATAAACAATCGTTGAAGCAAACGGTTGCACGCACGACTGACAGATACCGTACATTAGATGTAAATAGAGTCACTGGGAACTGTCTGTTACTCAATACTCATCTCAACGACACATCAATTCTTAAACTCATATGTATATACGTTTGCATTAATGCTCATGATTATTGGTGACTTTGCATAAAAGCCCGAAATCGCTGTATCAGTTTTTTTTAATTTTATTACATCTCAATGTTATTTTTATTTCATATTCCAAGTAGGTCCCATTATATTTCAATAAAAAATTAAAATTTGTATTCCATTTAATTTGTTAGACATTAAATTCGTTGAAATTTTCTTTTGGATACATAATTATATAAAAACATTCTTATAGATTTGTTCCTTGATTCCACGTTATCATTATAAATCACTTTTAAATATTCACTTTTCGACAAAGCGATCAAAATTTGTACAATAATTTTAAATATAAATAATTATCGCAAAGTTCTGTTTTAAGAATGAACGTGCTATTGATATCATAATTATTAATCGCTTAAATGTGCAGAGATATTAGTGAATTCTCGAGTCATATTTGGTAAACATAGTAAACGTGTGTCTATGATTGGCGCGCGATCTGGCTTTGATGAAAAGGAACGCTAATTGAATGACCGGAGCGGTAATCAAAGACCTCAATCAAAGAGAGAGAGAGAGGGAAGGAGGGAAAGATAGCTTCGTTTATGGCGTTGTAAGAACGGACTAATATACAGGATCTCTATCATGATGTGACCGTGATACGTAACAATCATCGTTATTTTCATCCATACAATAAAAAGTGATATAAATAATACAATGCGTTATTTGCCGATCGCGATTTTACGAAAAATATGAAATTGCTGAGCGTAATATTTTCCTAATCATTCCCGAGGACAAATGGAATTTAAGTAAGATAATCTCATAAATTTAGTAAAATCACAATCAAGATAGCTACCAAGGTGGACGTGAGACCTTCGCTAAAACATGCATTAGTATTTTCGATGCGAAATACGATGCGTTCAACATTCATCGCAGCTACATCTAAAAGTCAATTTCACACGAATCCCATTTTATTGACGCTTTGCAATAAAAAAGACGCGCATATTTTTAACCGCAATTTCAACGAATATATTCGATTGATATAACAATAACGTTGCAAAAAAATGTAATAGATAACACTATCAATATGGCCAACAATGAATTTTGATGAAAGATAATATCATAACATAAATTATCTCAACTCGTGAAATAAAAAATTCGTTTCTCTCTCTCTCTCTCTCTCTCTCTCTCTCTCACTTATAAAATTTAATACTTTTCATTGAAACAATATTGGGAACGAAAATGTTACCGTGTAAATATTCGAGCGCTACCGAGGAATTTAATAGATCGAAAAAAATATTTGCAAAATTTTTATTAAAATACGGTTTTTCAAAAGTATTAATAAAGCGCTACATTGCAGCTAAAAAAATGCAATTACGCCCGAAAGATTTATTCAAAGCAATGTTGTTATCGCTAAAATTGATCAGTTATCCAACGGGATTTAAGAAGGATGCTTTCCACGGCAGCGATTATTGGCGCAAAATGTGTTCTTAACTCTCGAGCTTTAAACACTCTTAAAGGAGTGAGGTCTATACGCTCACGCCGCGCGAGTTGTATTATTCAAGTCGCACCGCACGCGTGTGCGTAATGTGCATGGGCGAACGAGAGGTTGATAGGTGGGCTTACGGGTGTGCTTATGTTCGTTACCATGTACCGGGTGAAGCGAAGTGGCCGTGAGAATTTTTCAGGTAGCTCGAACTTGAGAATTTCTACGTCTGTATGCCATATGTCCATATTTTTCTTTCTCTTTCTCTCTCACAAGACTTAGGTTCTCATGAAAACTAGGTATATACAGCATGAACGAATAGTTGAAAAACCATTAATATTTGTCGGAATAGGTAAAAATAAATTTATTTGAAAATAAAATCAAGTTTTTGGAAACCGAATTCGTCATTGTTGTTGAATTAGTCTCAATGCGGTATAATATTAAATATCTATTTAGATTTAATATACATTTTTTTAACCCCATAATTTTTTCAAAATTTTTCTTGCTACGTTATACGCTAGAAATCAGTTCTTTTTATGGTGAGAAAAGAAAAAACACGAGGTCTACGTGATTTCTAGTAAATGAAAAGAAGCGGCGCGACACTGGCTGCATAATGCATGCAGATATGCATCGACCGTGCTTCCTTTTAACGCGACATGACGAATCAATGAATAGCTTCTTCCGCGCGGAGTCCTGTAGCGGCACAGGTGCCGGAATGTTTTAAGCACCCTTTACATTTGTCCGTCTACATACACGCGCGTGTTCGTGTGTGCTTACGACGTCGGCATGTAGTGTGTACGAGAGAAGTCTTGCGTGCACGCCCACGCATCGCACGCCTCCGCGGCGCGCGAGGCCTCGTTGCAACAGGCCCCGTGTGCCACAGGCCCAATAAAGGAACACTCACACTGTACTCCAGGGGAGAGGCACGTTGTTATGGCAAAGAAAACAAAAGTAGGATGCGGCTGAATTAATCTAAATAATCTTTGACAATCAGATGGCATTCAGAAACAAACATTTCATTCAGTATTCTTCTCATTATTCCACATTCTCTCTCTCCGATTATTATTCCGCCTCAATAGTATTAATTATCGCATGCATTTGTTAGAAGAAAGATCTGACAAAATATTGTGAAATGTAACGAATTTTTGAAAATTTTAGCGTAATATGATAATTTTATCATTTCTATTATTTTTTCTTAATAAAGCTTTTTTAATAAAATACATAAAAATTGGATTTTAATGGCGTGGATGTAGCTTTATTAACTTCGATCTAATAGCTGTGATTACGACTAGCGTGCGCTACACAATACCTTAAGCGCCTTTACCTTTTATGTCTAGAAACGGGCGTATCTAATTTATCTTCAACACTTATATATAAACGCGATCTCATTAACTCACGTAATATGCGACCCCGTTATCGCGCGTGTTCCTTTTCACAATATCAAAAAAAATTTTTTAAATGGCAATTTATGTACAACAGTAATTTCGAATTTGTATTATATAATTTAAAAGAGTTATTTATGCTTATTTCCTAATCCTAGAGCGTTCAAATTTTTAAAACGAGAAAGTAACCGATAGACTGAAGTCTTAGCCTTTTAAAAAAGTTCGTAAGTGATTGTCCTCTATGTAGAATTAACGGCTGACTGAGCAATCGTTGAAGTTGTAGAACAACGGATTTCCCAATAACGATAATCTAATAACGGAATGTTAGCAACACAAAACTCTGTACTACGTCACAATTTATTATGCAAGACATTTTCCCAACACAGCGGGCAGCGATAACGTTGTATAATCTATGTTAATCACGTGTTTTCCCGATGTCTGTTGAAAATCAGCACTGCAAAATAGCGATGCAATAAAACAATTTTACGAGCGGTTTCACGCATTTCTACTGCGCTTCTCAGTACTTGAAATTCCTTTCGTGTTGTCATTTTTGGAGTAACTTCGCAGTTAACCGCTAATTTCTAAACTAACAGTTTAGTTACGACTATAAAAATTATCGAAGCTATAGAAAATACTATTTCAATTCATTAAAAATTTTTGGTATTTATTTATATTTTTATTTCTAATTTCAATTTTTTAAAAATTCAATTAATTTGTGTGCATCTATAATCAATATTTACCATAAAATATCAATACTGACTTTTGTGTGAGAGATTCGTATAGCCTTCGTAGTTACCGGTTCACACTTTATTCACAATATAATGGGCGGTGATAATCACAAATTAAACACGGTAAGCAAAGAGAGGCGCATAATTGTCCTTCGACTGACTCGCGCTATCTTTAGATTCATGGTAAACAGACGACTTATAATTTTTATCTATCTACGCGTGGTAAAGTTTATATTGCCGACTTTTTTTTATTTTCTATTCGTTATAGGAACCAAAAGATTTTTCAAACGTAAATTTTTTTAAATAATATATACGACCAGTAATTTACAAATAGAGTACCACAAGACTAATTCTAAAAAATGTATAATACAGTTAGTTCGTTTTTACGTTCTAAGGAAACTATTTTTCCCTCCTTTCTTCTCTCTCTTTGATTGAGATCTTTGATTACTGGAATATTTAAGTATTATATGATGCTGGAAATTTTTACTAAAGAAAAAACAATTCTGAACTTGTTAAAGAATTTACATGTATTTCTCGATAAGTGTGGAATATCCTGTAGCGTGCAAGATTAAATCAATTGCCTAGTCGATTGAAAAAGCACACGCGGATAAAGAGAGGCACGTCTCGTAGGTGTTCCGAGTGTTTCGATCTGATTCCGCCGACGATAGCGATCTACATTCGAGTTTAATTTCTATTTATATGTCCCATTGTCGCGGGCGGACGCGGAATGGAGATCAATTTCACGCTCAACTAAATCGCGTGCCGCGGTATCGGCATGTTGTATTGGGAAATCCTTGAGGCAAATGTCTCGTTTGTTGTTTCGACGACGACAAATAAAATGCCAACGTACAAAGAATCGCAGGAACTTAATTAACGCTACTCGGCATTCAAAGTTTGTGAGCACAAAAACACCGCTTTTACAATCGTCGACGTTTACGACTTTTATTAAATTAATTACATGAGAAATCGATCATAAAACATTGTGCTAAACATCGAAAAAAGCGTTCTGCTATGGACATATAAACTGATTTCTTTTCTCCATATTAATATTATTTTTTTCTTCAGTAAATCAAATGTATTCATGTTTTAATAGTATTAATTGTAAGCATAAAATATTTATAATAATGTATTTTCAATTTCTTTGAAAATGTTTCCCCTTTTGATTATTTGTTTTCAAAACATTCGCGTTCGGTTTCATGTGAATTTTCGCATGGCCTCGTTGTCGTTGCGGTGGAGTCGTTACTTCCTGTTGTTGCACCGCGAAAGAGCCATGAAAGAGAGACCGCATCTTCGCGGCGAGAAGATGACAAAAATACGCGTTATGGCTCTAGTCGTCATCCGGTGCGGTGATATTTTCGGCGTGCACACATTCATTGAGAAAAGCCTTAATGGGCGGACACGGCGTGTGGGCGCGCTCATGGACACGTTACGTGTGTGCGTGTGTCCACAGCACACAAATCCATCATAATAATCTTTCGAGTATGTACTTTGTCTCTTTTAGTGCGCAACAGACGTCGAACAGACGGAATATCTCGACCTTTGTAGTATGACATTCGAGTAGTCGGTCATTCCCATTCACTAGAAAGCGGAAAATGAATGGCTAGGCATCGATGTGCCCGAGTCACGCTCGAATAGCAAAGAAATCGATCCTGAGTGCGTGGCCGTTTCCGGGTTATTAAGTATACTTTTCAGCACACATGCATGAATACACACATATTGCTCAATCTTTCTAATCCATTACTCCATTTTGAATATATATTTCGCATATGCGGCCTTTAGAATTATTTTACATAGTAATGGTAAGGACGCACATTTTTAGACGTACTTTGCCGTACCAAGAAGTCAAGAAAGAGTGACGATTATAAATTACTTTAAAAGGTAACGCGAGTGTACAAAAATTCGTCGTACAGCTGTCATTGCCGTTTCCGCGCGTTGAAACTGACAAATGGTCCAAAACATAAAGAGCGCCATTTCTTAGAAGGGCCGACAAACGCACGCGTTCAGGGGTGTTTGAGAAACATGCGTGATATATTGGGCTTTACATGCGTGCTTTATCGCGGTTCTAAAGCCGCGTTAGGTGAAGTAGACGGGCATAAAGCATGACGCACAAGCTTTGTAACTTGTTGTTTCACGATACAATCTCGTTCGGAGACGACGATGGAGTTTTACGAGCTCTCAAGTACATGGGACGCGAGTAAGTTACGAACCGCGGAAGGACGATGCCCGAATGACTCTCAAGAAGGTCCTGCGGATCGTCAAGATCCGATTTTCTCGTCGCACACGCAGGATCCTTTTCATCCGCTGTGATCTGTATGCCTGCACTTTGATGATGCACATGACTCTTTATCTTTCACTCCTCGCTCTTTTTTTAGTTTCTTCCTATTTATATACGGCGAAGAGTCTCGTTGTACCGCAGTTAATATCATACTTTGAGAAAAAATTGCCGCTGCGAGTTGACGGAAAAAAACAGGAAATTGATATGAATGTATCCCGCTAAATAAATGTAATCTCTCACGTTACTAATAATTGTTACGTATCCTGTTGTATCATGTTACATCCTCATACTGATAATGCAAGGGTAGTGAGCGGTAATGAATTATTCAGCGCACATCGAAAATTTCTAAAGTTGCATACTTTAAAAGGTTCATAAAAATATATTTTTGAATCAAGAAACATTTTCAAGAGAAAATTATCATTTTAACGTCTGACATTATATAAAATCTTTACTGATATATATTTAATCTCAAAATATTTATTTAAATTAATTAAAAAATGAAATAATTTTTCGGCCGTCTATTATGATGCAATATTAGTTATTTCAATAAAAATATATAATGACTTTAATTAAAATTTAACTTATTATTTGATTTTAACATTTCAATTGTTACTGTACTTATTTTTAATTACATAAATAATAATAAAAACGTATAATAACGAATAATTTGTATATATGACTTTGCATATATGATTACATCGGACATACTTTACTAGACGCTTCCAAGAGATCTAATAATAGTTCGCGCCAAGTTCAATATTATCTAAGAAGATCAAAGAGGCGAACACGTTGTACTTATCGGACAGATGCAAACGATCGCATCCGTTGCGGTAGCCGAGACGATAATTCATAATGCAGCTGAATGTATCATAATATCGCGCGTATCATACGGCGGAAGGGAGGATCGCAATATGCGCGAGTAGCCGGTCCTCTTGCACGATTTCTCTATTGTTTACGAGCCATTGTGTCCGTAATCGCGGGCCAGAGGCCAAGGAGACGACAATACGACATGTCGCGGCATTTCTTTCGGTGTGCATCGTGCGCACGGCGCGCGACATTGCAGTCTTATCTGATCCGACACGAGAGAAATGTTTCGTCGCTGTGCAAACAACTCTTTTCCTTTGTCGGCGAGATAAGCCGGATTTTCCCGCGCGGGATTGTTCCGCTTTATTGCACCGCATACTCGCGACTATTTATGCGCTCCGTTTAATGGAATCTCGCGTTTCACTTCGCCAACGGTTGTTCAATTTCGATCACTTTTGGCAGATACCATGGAAATGAAAGTTAGCACACGTTGTTGCTACTCTCGCGAGCGCTTTCGAGCATACTTCTTTCAGTCTCTCGTAGGTGACAAGTGACGAAGATTTTTATGGCACAGCCTTACATAGAAGTAAACGGGGCTTGCTTTCGCCGGAAAGTAATGATGATGACGTTTACGGTGGCATGATGAGATCTGCTTGGATGAATCAGGCTTCGATCTCATTCTTGTCATCTACTTATATAGTAGTTTCTTTGTAATTAAATAAAATCGAAATTTTCAGATCAGTTTCACGAAAATTTAAAATTTTTTAAAATATAGCGTTAAACGCAAATGTTAAAACGCAGTGATATTCATCGTAACAAAGTGTGTAATTTCATATATAATTACGTCATCCATTCATATGAATTAGTTAACGAGAATGTATTACAAGCTAATTATTATAATTGAAATTCTCGACTCAATCGAGCTTATGATATCCAATATAATATAATATCCGTTTTCTTATAGCATTACCGGCGAAAGTCACTTTATCTAGTGCGCACGTATTTTCCTGTCGTTGCACGCCGATCATAACGAAACACGTGTAAGAGCTTTGAATATCTTATTACAACATTCATGAATATATTATACGTCGATGTCATAAGATAATTTTCTGGCGACATTAATAGATAATCGAAGATGAAAGTGGTTGTACAAGGGCATTAGCCTTGCAAGGACGAGCGCAATCATTATTCACTGCCGTCGTCTTGTTGCTACTCGCTGACTTCACGTAGCTATCTACATATGTTTTGGAAAATCTAACGCGAGATCTGAACTACATTGAAATATTGAAATATTTATTAACATAATATTTTTTTACACAATTTTAAATAAGATTCAGAAATTAATTTGATTATTCGATTGTAAATTATTTATTCTTTATTTACCATGTTCTGAGAGGCAAAACCATTATTTCAGAAAATATTTGAATAAAAGAAAAAATATGAGCTCGATATACCTTACATGTAATGAACGAATAATTAATTTCTCGCGGAGGCGTCGCGCGTTATGTGTCGCTCCAATTCCTACAACGCGCGTATGGGCGTACTATAATTCGTTATCAGGCAGTCGAGCTTATCAGCGTGACAGAAATACTGTATATCGATCCAGTTTAGCACTGTCGGATAGAAGTACTTCAACGTAAGCCGCGTTCGCGTTTTTCGGTGCGGAATTTCGCGCGATTTATCGACACGTTCGCACGTTCCTCGTTTTTCTGAAATTAGGCCATGGTTTCTGCGCGCGCGAAGTCGCTGACTTTACTTTCCATTCAACGACGACACCGAGTCTCCCTACACTGTACGTGAGTCGCCTCTAAGTGGTCCCTTCGAGCTCGCCAAGGCAGTTTTCTGTTGCGAAGAAGAACGTTTCATCTTGATTCGATCGTGATTCGAAGAATTTTCTCTCATTCGCGCGAAAACTTATTCGCTCTGTCTTTCTTCAGTTAGTTTGTCGAAGGAAATTGTTTGATTGATAAATGATCTACGTGACTCTTTGATAAAGATTTTCGAGAAATTTCCTTTATCAGTAAGCAATCATGATATTTCATAACATGAAATAATACTTTTGATTCGAAATTATAATAGGTAGTGTTGAAAACTTCGACATAAGAGACTCGAATGATTTGAATAAAAAGTGAAAGTTGTGCATTTTTTCATTACATCATGTTTCATCAATTATCGTATATGTATGAATATGATCTAGTTAAATTATTAATGTATACAAGATGATACCATCTTTTGAAATCAATGAAAATCAGTTGAGCGAAAGTTCTGATCTGAACTCTGAAAGAATTCAGTTGTAAGACGCATAATGAGAACAAACACAAACGCGTTTATTTTATCGGCAAATAAATACATGTCTATCATTTTATATTTCTCTATCGCTTGAAAGATAACGTTTTCACAGAGATATCTCTTCAAAATATCGATATAAAGATAATGAATGTGCAAATATAATAAATACAAAGCGCAGACTGCAATAAAAGAAATATTAACTCTTAATTATCCTAAAATTTCTGCAAAATTTAAGATGATATTTTAAGCGAGCGACAAGTAACTTATCGAAAAATGTCGAGAGAGTTTTTAAAAAATTACAATCGGAACAGTTCACCGAAAACGTTCGTAAAAATATCTGTTGTGAGTTTCGACTGACACCGAATATCTTCCGCCCGTCGAACAATTAAAAGTTTGTGGGACGACAGACAAGAAACCGCGGGAGGACGCACTGTCGTCAGACCAGAAATCCGGGATACGGAATTAGCTCACCCGTCGCGGGCGCGTCGTGAAAACCATGTTTAAGGAGGTTTATACCTTTCTGCGGTTTAAAGCGCGACAAACGTTTGGTGCCTAAAAGCGCACTCCGCACCATCCGCGTATAATAATTCTTTCAGCGTACGAACGCGTGGATGATATATTGCGACAGCGTCGTCGCAAATTTCCAAGTCACGTGAATAACTGTCAATTAGTAGAAAAATGCGTATGAGTCGAGCCCTGCTTTATTTTACGCATACGTATAATATATATACGTATAATAGATTTGTTTCAAAGTGTCTTGTGAATAATTCAATAAGAAATTGCTAAAAGGCCGCATAATTAAAGTTAACTGCAGAGATTGTGTGTACGAGTTATAGAAAGTATCGAAAAAGTCTGCAAGAGAGAAAATATATTCGCGATTAATTAATCTCTCCAGAACTCGCAATTCTGTGTAAAAGAGAATGTTTTCATATCGCGCGGCCCTGTTATTAAATGCTAGTTGCTACATCTTACTGATTATGTTAATGAAGATTTTGTTGCGAACAAACTTTCGCTCAATTGAAGCTTAAGAAACGAAGACAAAGCGACTGACTAGATCACACTACGCGATTCTTGACGAAGGTGTGTCAGACGGTTAGAAAATTATATAATTATTCCGAGAAACTACAACGGCTGTGCGGTTGTGCAATAATTGCAATTAGGGCGTGCAGGTAATTGTTTCGACTTTCGCTCAAAAAATCTGTCTATTGCCCTCAGAACTCCTTCCTTTTCGCATCTTTTTTTCTATACGCGCGAGCACAGAAGCGCACGCATTGCAATGCATGAATCTCTTCATGACGTTTACGCGGCTGACGTACGATTTTATTTGTACTTTCAGGATTACAGAAATGCGGATCTGCAAGTGCGTCTGACGATCAACCGGGATCATGGCCCTCACTGTCGTTCCCTCGACCCGCGTTTTCAATGGAAACGGTGAGTCACTTTTAATAAAAGTGCATGCGTCTATGGAGATCGTTGGCCGTAATCGAATCGGAAATCATAAGCGTGCAAGTGCAACGAACTGTGCAACACACAATATTATTTTACATTTGAAAACAAAATCCAAGTAAAATATGAGAAAGATAATAATAATCATTATTCCAGCGAGGGAATTATTTTCCTTATATAATTTTATTTATTATAAAAACGTTATATATATTTTGTGTTATATTATTATCGTTATTATTATTTTGTAATTTTGTTAAAATTATTTCCCCTTCTTGTAATTATGTAACGAGGATAAAGGCACCTGACTGAACATAATTCAAAATCCCATGCGGAATACTGCGACACGGAGACGTGTCGAGGCGGAATTCATTAAGTCATTGCCTGCATGTACATATGTGTGATACTACGAGCAGGCGGTATGACACTAAATAGAATCTCCATATTCACCCAACTAACGAACTTCACGAGATTATTATTACTATGTTTCTCTGGATACTTGCCAGTAGTTACAACATATTTCAGTTTACATTGCACCGCGGCCACTAACCTCGAACAAACGCTCGTTCAACGAAGATGAACAGCACCCGATTGATTTAATTCTAACAATAGATTCTACCGGCCAAAAATTTCTTCCTTAAATCGTAACAATTAGTGAACGGAATTGTTTAAAGTTGTCAATTATTTTAATTAATCGCAATTGATAATTTAAAATTTTGTATAATATTAATATATATAATTAATTATATATATATATATATATATATATATATATACATATAATTTAACATGCTTTTCAAGTGTGAAAAATTAATTACTAGATAAAATAGCATCATTAATCATATACTCGGCACAATAAATTAATCATAATGAATAATTAATTCAATTTTAAATTTAGATTTAAGGAAGAAATATAGCGCTTTTTGAATAAACAGAATGTGCAGAAATTATATCTCTGTTATCTCGACAATGCGACCTTGACCAGTTGTCTTGAACAGTAAAGACTCATGTTATCAGAGATAAACATATTTCAACGAAATTTTCTGAGATAAAATTTTTTTGCTTGTAGTGGGAACGCAGGCGTACATTTCCGGTTCAAAATGCCTTTGTTGTCCTTATGGATATCACATCGATCTGGACTTTGTGCGTTATTGCGAAGCCGTCGCGGCCGGAAGTACCGGGGACAGGCCCAGCATGGAGCGACGCAAGAAGCGAGAACGCCGTAGACAATGTCAGTCGATGGAGGTTCTCCTGGGCCTGGTAATTAATTAGGGATCCCTCTAATTACGTATACTGAAAGCACGATTGTGCGGCGCTTAACAAATAGTGAAACCGGTTATGTATTACTACAGCATATGATTTCCCGAATGCTTATACCTGTATCAAATATGTAAATTACATTTGATATTTTAGATATTTTATGTAGGCATGTTATATTTATAATAATATTGATTATTATAATAAATGATAAAATTTTGCTTTAATTTAATTACCGAGACAGCGAATCTTAATTAAAATAAATTTAACATTTATTTTGTAATTAAGTAAAGTGGGATATGATAAATAATAATAATAATTGACGTATTATGGCCTGATAAAAATGAAAATTGTGACAAGTCATAGATTTTCTTAAATGTCTTTTAATTCTATGTTTATATCGTAAAAATTACCGTAACTTTAACGAACATTGTATCAAATTACTTCATACTATCGTGCCTAGTTTGCACTATGTTTCCGCTAAAATTTACCGACTCCGACGAGATAAACGTGCTCATCGCAGGGCGACGAAACCGTGAAGATTCGAGATAAATCAGTCGACAAAGCGCAATGCAGTGCACGGACATAATTCATCGGACATGGCGAACAAGCGCCTTCGTGTTAGATTCCTTTATTTTTGATTCTAGGTAAGTCCGGCACTGGCGGGCATAGAGGCCGAATTACCGAAAATACCGCAAGAATGTACGACCGCGAATGGAGTGACTACTTCGCCGAGATCAAATCATCCGCCACCAAGACAGCAGAGAGATTTGCATCCCTCGCCAGTCGTGGATCTCAGCGATGTCGTGGATGACTTCGAGGCGACCCTCAAGCGATCTTGCAAATCATCGAAAACTTTTGATCGTCGACTTGTCACAGAAATCGGTAAGATATTGCTTCCTTCACATAAGAACGAGAAATATTGCAAACGTTAAATACAAATTACAATATCAAATTCATAAAAAATTGTTATAGAATAAGTGTATAAAATTAATTATATAGTTATGATTTCTCTATTAAAATATTGCGTCATGAATTTGACGTTTGCAACATTTGTCTTTTTTGTAGAAACAATTATCGGTAGACTGCACTTATTAATTTCTTGAAGTTTCTTGAAAAATCTTGAAGATTTTATGATCTACTTCGTGTTAAGTACTGACTCATCTCTCGATTGTCAGAAACAGAGTTCTGATCTCTAATATTAACGGTAAAATTCGGTCGAGCGAAAAATTCATGGCGAAAAATCGGAATGTCATTTTGAAGAAAAACGCTTTTGCGACCGCCGCCGCGCCGTAAAAAGCACAATGAATCGTGCGACGAATTAACGGCTGTGGTGAAGGAGCGGAGTAAATAAAAGAGCTCTGATAATTTTTCACGCACATTGGATTTCCTCGCGCTAAATCCGTTCCCGGCCATCTTAGGATTCTCCATGGCCCAATGACCTGCTATAAGTATAGCGAGGAAGCGATGCGAGGAAAGAAACGGCCCCTTCCGTGTCTTAGGTGCCGCTTTGAAGTCGCCACGGCATCGGAACACGTTAATTATTTCGTTATGCGATCGCCTTGTTATAGGCACCAGTGTTAATTTCACGAGGTCTCGCGTACGGAATAAATCGCCGCGGAAATTGAATTGTTCGGAATCATCGACGCGTTAGAAATTACTTGTGCGTAAGCTTTCGGCGTCCGAGGTGATAATTGAATAACACCTTGCCGATTGAAAGTGCGCGGCTATAATTAAATTGCGAGGAAGCGGAGTAACGAACGTGTAACATTTTTTCCGTTGTGTTCACGGCATATCTTCCGTTACCTTCTACGATGCAAATGAATGCGTTTATTCTGCTGAATATTTTCTTTTCGCTATATCATTTTGTATAAGAGATATGTTCCTTCATTTTGTTTTGCGCTATACACTATCCGAATTAATTTAGTTTCTCTTCTTCGAGAAATTTTCATGCGCAATTAAAATTATAAAACTTCCCAAAATAATTAAAATTCCTTATTAATTTCAATTACATCGTTAAAGCGAAAAAAAAGAATCGTTAAAATGAAGAAAAAAGGTGTGCAAACTTCTGTGCGCGTATACACAGTTATTTTTTTATTACATTTATACGAACTCATAATAAGTGACTTTTATCATCGGTGTACGGTAAAGAATTTTCATGAGGATATTATAAACTCAGAATTTTATAACTCCTTTAAACGTACCACTTTTAATTACGAAGAAATCGTGCTGTCGCCGTTAAACATTTTATTTCGCAGACTCTTAATTTTATCAGATGTTTTTAAAATGCTACTCCGGAAACCGTTATTCCTTTAAAATGCCTTAAAAAGATGTCCTATCTTGCTTTGAAGTATCGCGTAGGGGTTCATGCAATGGTTTGCAAATTCTTGCATTTTGAAATTATTAAAGTATTTTTTCATAATAAATTTAAATAGAATGGCAAATTAACTGATATTATTGGATGTTGAATATCTATGTTAAAGTTTAATTAAAATAAAATTTTAATGCAAAGAACACAATATGAATATTCGAAATAAATTATAAACAATAATTATTCGGTACAATAATTACACGGTATCAATAATTAATACAAAATAATAATTATATTAATTAGAATTTATTCTAGTTTTATCGAATGTATAGATATTTAAAACAAATGTTCTAAATATTAAAGTATGAAATAAATTTCATCGAATAGGAACAAATATTTTCTTTCGAGATCAATGCAATATAGCACGAAGTTTAGAAGAATCATTAGACAAAAGACATTTATCTCGTATTGAGTCAGATGTTTTCCCGACTGATTAAGGAATGAGACGGTCATTGATACCATTGATGATTTTTTTATTTTGCTATCGATCACACTTATCTGATAATTTGGAGAACATCAGCCTGCTTCGCACGCATTTCACTCTCTCGCCGATTAACGAAGCTGTTATGCTGATTATGTTTCACTTGACGACAATCGCGGTTCTCACGGATCCAAGGGGAGCTGTCTGTCTTGGAGAAAAGAGTTCTCCCCTTGTCTCTTTCAACGAGACGAGTCGGCTCATTCTTACGCTTGTTTTGCGATTTATCGTGTGACCGACAGCACGTCGCCGACAACGGAAACGTGTTGCAAGGTAAAACGGGCGGTATCTTCTTTCGTCAATCAACTGGCAATTAGTATTATACAATCTTCACAAAAGAAAAGAGGATGTTCAAAAAAGGAAAAATTTAACTAGAGATTAGAATTGAAGAGAAAAGAAAGAAAGAAAGAATGAATGAATGAATCGTTATTTATTATACGCTTTGCAACTGTATCTCCTCAAGCGCAAAGAGAGAAAGAGAGAGAAAAACTTTTTTGTTTATTTTTTAACCAACGAATTTAGAATTTGAGTTAGCTTTAATAAAATACTTGTAAAAATATTATATTTTTTTTTATATTATGTGCGCCAATAAACTTATTTCTCTGAAAGTGAATATGTTTGCAATCAAAAATTTTTAACAATAATTTTAATGATATATAAAAAATTTTTATATTCCGATTTTATTATTATATCATTTTTCTGTTATATGTATTAAGGATTAGTATTATATATTATGAACGTTTATATGCATGTATAATGAGAATTATTTTTATCTATCTTTTATTAGTAAATTACTAAATATTCTAATGAAATATGCAGAGGAAAAAAATTATTCAAGATCGCTATAGATAACGGTAAATATTTCAAAGCGAAAGAAAGTTTTAATAACGTCTATTATTTCCGCGAAAGAAAAATCGACTAAATTACATTTCTAGACAACGAAAGGAAAGATGCTCGAGATACCTCGCCAGCTTTAGGGTTAATATCCGCAAAAACGCACGTTCTAAACCAACAATTAACAGATCTTAAAGTATAATAACACACTACGTCAAATCATCCCTCGGAGATCGGATCTACCGCGCAACGAGCCTCTCCGGCATCGCCCGTCGATTAAATCCCACGTGAAAACGCGTCGCGGCAGTTTCTTGCGGCTTTACGTGCTATTAAATCGCGATTCGAAGATAGCTGGCGGTCGTTTCTCTTCGCGGGCACGCAGAAAGGAGGTACGTACCGTACCGTACGAGTTCGCGAGGCTCGCGCTGCGGAACGCGGCGTGGAAGCCGCCGGTGCGTGGCTGGAACCACCTGCTTCCGGTCGTTGTACCGGTGGCGGTGCAACCGCCACCGCGTTTTCCTCGAGGCGCAACCGTATTACCCCGCGGTTACATTGCCGTTACATCGTCATTGTTCGATCGCGATGTACACCACCCTTTATATACAATCGCGAATTCGGCAATGTATACGTACACAAAAATGCATCGCGCGATCGTCCAACGTGCATGTCCGCATAATAGATACTCGTTTTAACAGATCTCTATAACGATTTGTAAAGAAGTAAACGTTTACCACATTATTATTTATATATTTTTGATATATTTGTTAAACAGCATGCACTCTCTAAAAAGAGAATACTGATAAAATTAAACATTAAGAAGGGAAATACATTTCCATAATGCAATATGCTTTCGATGCATGTAAATTTTCGTAGTAATTCTCAACTGTCGTGTCTGATTAGGAAAGTGAAATGATGCGTGTCATGCCATGGTAACGGGGTGTTTGCCTGCAGTGTCATAAACAGAAACGAGACGTCGAAGTTTTGCCTCGCTGGAGCTCAAAATAACCGGCTGCTCACGACAGAGTGTTAGCGCGATTGAATTTCAGAATTTCACATGTAACGTGCAAAATGGTTGGTAGTCAAGACCGATTGCTCGCGTAGCGTGACTTCACCGTCACCGTTCCTAGCCATTTCGGTGCAACCTTGCGCGGGCAAGGTGGTCACATATGGTCGCCTGCACCTGTCGAGCTAGACACGCGCGCACCCAACTGGTTCAACTATTTTCGAAGCACGTGCATCGAGAACGAACGAAAATAAGATCGCGAAACTGCTACAGCAACGATATAAATTCGACGACTGTGTAATCGGGAAGGACGTCGTGCGGTATAAATAATATAAGCAAGTCTTGTGCCAGGGGAAGGGGGGAAGTGCTCCGTGGCGTAATCATGAATATTTTATCGTTTCTCATGTTTAAGGTTCGGTCTCGCGTGAGTACCTACGCGTGTCGCGGTAATTGCGACAAATATAGGCTAATTAATTGCCCGCGGATGGCAATATGTTCGCCTGTTTGGCGACTTTGTATTATACAATTGCCGTTTAATCGTCGCCAACATTAACATGCATATGCTTAATTCAGAAGAAATTATGTACGCCAGCTAATCAACGTTCAATGAATATCAGTCAGTCATTGCTCAATTACGACGTTAATTGTACACGGTCGTGTTTGTAAAACATAAAAATTCCTCGCGTACGCCTTTCCAACACAAGTATATCTTTATTAAAGAAAACGGTAAAGCCCATTAATTTTCAACGTTATAGTAACATCCATTGTTACGTAATCATCATCAAGCAATATTAATTAATGACGCGTATGAGCGTATGCGAAAATTATAAAGGTTCGCAGGATGCAAACCCTTTCGGGTAGATCATTAATTTTCTACACATCATTAACTATTACTCCGCTTATTTCCCCCGTACCGAAACCTTCTTTCGAGCGCAACGAGCATACATAAATCATTATTTCTCACTCTCTCGGAGTAGAACGCGAAATTTCAAACGAAATAATTTTACCTTAAATAAAAACCGTTAAATTTTCAATCGGAAACATAAATATCTATACAAAATGATTAATTTATTGATCAAAAATCACTGACACGTATCTCGCTATTAATTGGAGTCGATTTCACCGAAAATGTAATCGTTCGTCGTTTCTTTACAACTTGCTTGTTATTGTTATGTTTTTTTCAATGATTTTTACGAGTTGGTAAGATCGATTGTGCGAACGTATATTTAATAAAAGTGGATTATTAACTGCTGTTTCACTCTCAACATTGATTCTTCAAAAGCAGACATTTCGTGGAAACAAGCAGCTCGTTGCGCTATTCTCGCGGACAAGATAGATAGACCCGGATACCGCCGCGAGACGCCGGCGCTCTTTTTTCCCGCGATTAGCAAATCGAGGGGGCATCGAAAGAAGAAGAGGGCAACGAAGGAAGAGAGGCTCTCGTCTCGTCCCCCACCTCCATTCACCTTTAACGCGAACGGCCGGGCGCGTTCGCCGAGGCTCGACGGCATCACAGTAGTCAAACGCAAACTGTCGCCGAAGCGGCGAGGAGCCGCGACGGACTATCAGCCGGGTGTATATCAGGGCGCCGCGCCGCGACGCGCCGAACGCGAACGAACGAACGAACGAACGAATTTGCCTAGGTATATCTACACGCGAGCGTCGCGATGTGATCGTCTCTCGGTTGCCTCGTCGAGCCAATTATATATCGCCAATTTCGAGCGACTTTTAAAGTCGCCCTCCGCGAGTGAGCCGTTTCTCCGGGCGACCCAATTCGCCGAAATATAAAGATGGGAAATAAACGAAAATAACACTAACCTCGTAGCGGGGTACGTCGGTGTGTCGGCGCATCGGCGACGGGCGGCCTGGACAGCTTGGACTCCTCGACGGCTCCGTCATCCAGGGAAATCGGCCGAGATTGCGAGCGAGGACGATTGCGAGAACGATTTCGCGACCGGCAGTGCGAAAAAGACCGACGATTTCGCGGCGGAGTAACGCGCGGTTCGACACACGATAAATCGCGTCACTATGAAGTTGGTCACACACACGTCGCGCCGTAGAAAAATGAGTAATACCAATCTTATAACTTTTCACTTTTGAATACTGACTCATTATTGGCTAGAGAAAAAATAGTCCAAATTTTGAGAAAAGAAATTATCGAGTATAAAATAGATCTGTGATGTTGTGAAATTGATAATTAATGTTAGCCGATAATAAATTGAATCCAAAGCGTTAGCGCGTTATTCTAAAATCGAAGGAAATAAAAAATTGTGGAAAATTGGAAATTATGATAATTTATGCATAATCCGATAATACGCTAATGTACCGAATTATGTACCTGAAAGATTGATGACAGATTTGAAATATTACGAGAACACTAAACAAAAAAAATGACGCTATAATAGCTATAATTTTTAATTAATTTACTTGCGAGACGTTATTAACCCAACCGTGATTCAATAAAAAAGATCGATATAAATCTCGTTCGAAACTGGACCTAAATCCGTAACAGTGTGAAGTAAACGACGAAAGTGCGAGAGTAATCGGCAACTTCAGTTGGACGCGTGGAATATTAACCTATCTAGTGTTTCGTCGTGCAACAAGTGCATCTCCTTCTTCGAAAAAAAATCGCGCAGAGAAGTAAATAGATCCACAACAGCGACGAGAGATCGACAAACAGCGAAAATGGGAGTGAAAAAGTTTATCATGAAGAGGATTCCCTTCCTCAAGATGAAGGCGAAGCGAAAATACCGTGAGTTCATTAATTCAACAATCAGCCTGAAAACGAGCGTTGGAAACAAAAGTATTTTTCAGTCGTGACGCAAATTTGATATCTCCTACGATATTTGCTCGTCAACTATAGTTTCCGCGATAATTTTCGAATTAAATGGAAAATCACCGAATAGAACAGAGACGATTGCATCAATGTTTACCTTGACTCGATGTTTTTTTTTTCTTTGCAATTTGATCGCCACCGCGGCGGAATGGACTGCTAATACTGCTATTGTTTATCGTCATACCGATTAGCGTCAATGGCAGCGGCGTAAGCAATTAACAGTTACTTATCTAACTCTACACAAGTTGCGTTTGTTATCAGGAGAGTTGAATTCGTTATCTTGCCTCGAGAAATCGAACGACCTCAAAGATCGGTCTCTCTCTCTCTCTCTCTCTTTATATGCCAACATCTGATCACGTTGTTATTTCAGCTATTTGCAACGCGCGATGCCTTTTTCCATATTCGACAAGTGCATCTGTCTGGAACGTGGACGAGCGAAAAATGGAAGTGTCAGGGGCGATATCGTGGAATCGGAGTGTCAGGAAAATCTTATTCGCATTATCGTCACAATCGATCAAAATATACTCATTTTAAGAGCGATAACAGAGAAAAAGTTGCATCGTTTCACGCATCCAAGGAGGAATTATATCTATATTAATTTTATTAATTCACCATTTTCACTTGCTCAGAGTAAAGAAATTTTAATTAAGAAAATTCAATCGTAAATCTTTCGTTTCAAAAATTCAATTTTCTGGAAGTCTCTTTAAATAAACGGCGGTATTATGACAAAAGAACTGACTTTGTCTGACACGCGAACATGTAACTCTTGGCACGCAACGGTCAGACGGTCGCCTCTTATTAATTTCTCGCTCTCCTCCTCGCGATAAATTTATCGCGATCTCATGATCGGCATGCGGCAGTAACGTTCGTCTCTGCTGCGAAACTTTCACGATGCTGGAGATCGGTGTTTAGCTCTTTTTATTTCGCCTAATCCACATGTGCAATGCGCGTGATGCGCGTGATTCGAGCGCTTCAACGTTAATGACGATGCATGTATAGGATGTCCTGCAACCTTGCGACCTTTATAATTTTAATGACAAGTTTCTCCCCAATTTGGAGTCGATCTTTCCTTGGCGAAAATGACGAAGGAAATCGTCGTTTTTGCCTCAACTATTTATTTCGAATGCTAATTATATTTATAATTTTAAACATTAAAATAAAATTCCATTGAGGTTCCTTCGCTGGAGAAACATTTTGTCCAAGAATACGTTATTAAAATTAAGATTGCAGATTGCGGAATATCTCGTGCAGACGTATCATTCCGATTCGTCACGAATTGCATGCTGAAAATTCTGTATCGCAGCGGCCGAGCCCACGAGACATATCACGACATTGTCAAAGGAATTTCCTACAACGTCTATCGCATTTCTTCATTGTTCTCTCTGAGATAACATTCTGCTCTGTAACGCGATTGCGCTGATAAAAAACATTTCGCTGGAACAGGTGAACTTAGCCTGTTATGATTGCATAAGAATACGTGCAATGATGACACGAGAAAAATCTACTGTCGAATAATACTGTCAATAAATGTCAATAATTAGCACTTTACAAAGAAACAGAAAAACACAAGAGAAATAAAATATCAATTTATTAATGAAATTATTTTATTAGTTTCTTAAACTAAATAAGTATTAAATAAATATAAAATACGGATTTTATTTTCCAAGAGCGTGTATTTTTCTCAAAATCTCTGCGAAGGAATCAGTTTAAATTAATTTTCTTAGTTAAAGGGTTAACGAAGCTATAAAGGACAGAGTTGATTTAAGAGGGAGGTCGATTAAAGTGGATATTTCAACGTTCAACGCAACCATGTTTTTGTAGAAATTAATACAATATTAATTTCTTACAATAAAACGCGGCGAATAATTAAGCGTATAGTTTTTCAAGACTGATTTTTTTCGCTAGATGGCACGAACGGAACGGCACTGGTGCAAAATGCGGTTCAGGCAGACCAGCCGGCAGACTCCGACAACGCCAGCGTCGGAAGTGGCAATTCGAACCTTAGCACTGGTGCGCTTCAGGTACGAGAAATATACTTTATTATATACTTTTGTAATTATTACATTATATTGCGACTTATTTATATGTTGTAAGAAAAAAATTTGCGTGTGATATTAAAATTCGATTAAAAACTGCAAAGTTATGTAATAATTCTATCCTTGCCACTATATTTTTTATAAAAAAATTTGTGTATTGTTCCTTATCGCTTCTGGTTAATTAATCTCTAGTTAGATATTTCTAATCTTAAACTTGATAATAATCCTTATTATTAAGTCTTTTCTTTAGTTTCTAATTTTATATAATATAAGTAAATTAGTGCTCGATTTTGTGAAATATGAGAATATATAAAGAGATAGTAATAATATTTTCATGCGTTGCAGAATATCAGAGAACAAATGGCGGCATCTCTGGAACGGATGAAAGAGCTGGAGGAACAGGTCAAGGCGATTCCCATGCTGCAGGTGAGTTCTCACTAATTTCCTATTCTCCCACCTACGCTTTCGTAACGTTCATCGCCCGGCATAATTTGCACCCAGGCGAGCTCTTCCGTTCTAGCGAAATGTTCGTGGGTAAGATATTCCCGCAGCTTTATCATGATCTCGTTGTTTCTATTATGAAGACGTCTCGTTGCACGTTCAATGCACAAACTATGCGAAAATATGAAGTAGTTCGTGCATTTTTATAGAAACGTTTCATAAACTTATATCTACATATATGGTATTTACGTGTAATTATTATTATTTTAATAAATTTTATATAAAAAATAATAACAGTTAAAGAAGATAAAGATATTTAGTATTTTATTTTTAATCAATCTTGTTATTAATTTCATTTTTAATATATGAAATACAAAATATTTTATCCCTTATTCCATCTATTGATATCAGAAAACTGATGTAAAGACATAGTTATATAGAATATTAATCAATATTAAAAGTAAAATATTAATTCTAATTTTTGCATTTTATCGGAAATTTAAGTAACGTTTTTATTACTTCCGCAATTCTAAAAGTCATGTTTTCTCATGTGTCGCAATTTTATCAGTCATGACAAAAAATTATACTGTTACCGGGTTTATCTAACTTCGCGCACGCAATCTCTTTCTTTTCCTCTCGCAGGTGCAAGTCTCGGTATTGAAAGAGGAGAAGCGCAATCTTCTGCGGCAAGTGGACGAGCTGAGTAAAACGAATTCCTCCAACGACACCCTGCACAGGCATCGCAGTCAGTCGTTCTCGGAACAGCGCACCACCACCCTGCGAAATCTGAAGAACTCTGGAAGCGTGTCTACCAGGGACATGGGAACCATGTGCGGCGTGATGACAAGGGACGTCGGGGTATCGTACCAGCCGGTAAAATTTGCATTTTTATTTAATTATCGCACTTTGTCTACCTAATCATAATTTATCTATCTAAATCATATATGTTTAAAACACGTAAAAAATCTGAAATTTTAGATTTTTTTAATTAGAATTATTTAATTAACTGTTTCAGTGTATATTATATTATATACTTTTAAAATGTTCTTTTCGCTAATTTTATGAACTTAAAATTTATCTTTTTTAAATCTAATTTTAGAAAATGACAAAAAATTAATCAAATTAAGATTAGAGATTATTAAAGTTAACTTATTGTATGATAAGCTTCTATTTAATTATATATATTTAGATTACATAATATCTTTAGATTATATACCTAGTTTTTTAATTCTAATTTACAATTAGTGAGAAACTCTTATTGAATTAAAGTTAAATTATTTGTCGATTTATGTATATCCAGAAGTCAGCAGCGATTGCTTACTCGTTATTAATTAGAAGTGAAAATCGGAATTTAAATGGCGATATATAATTTTGCCGTGCTCCCGTTACTTCGCGTGTCGTTTTCTCACATCGCCGAAGTCGAGCGACTTTCGCGCGCATTTCTTTATTATTTCGCATAAATATTTATAAATAGACACGTCGAGATTATAAATATATTAATTACAATATGTATCCTCTCTTCAACATTATGCTGCGTTTCTTTTTTAAACTTCCCAGATACGTCATCGGCAATATAATCTGCTCGGTATGCAATGGTTCGTAATATTTAAAGCGATCAACAGTGTATATCTAAAATCAATATGACACTATTTTACGTAATATTGCGTAGCAATTATATCAATATTAATTAATTTTTAGAAAGAGATAAATATTATGACTCGAATAAATTATACTTTAATAACTCGTATTATACTCAATTTTATTGGACGTCATTGTGTTAACAATTGGTCGCGTGCAGGTTCGAACGAGAGACGTCGGTATGATAACAAGCACGCCGATCAAGCCGTTACAAAAAAGTCATCTGCGAATCGAGGAGATCGTGCCCGAGATCCAGGACCAGAGCGCCGTACTGGCAGACGAAAAATCATCAAACCTCTCGAGCTTTTGCGACTCTCAACATCGTAGCTGGAAATTAAATTTGACCCGCAGTCAACTGATGCTGGAGGAGATCCTGCCGGAAATACGAAGGAAGCAGCTGACAAGAACTCCGCTTCAAATGGAGTCGATACTGCCCTGCAATGAGAACAATGTGATCAATCGCAAAACTATAAAAAAGACGCGGGATTTCGGCGTCAACACGGAGAAGAAATCCAAGAGTCTTCAGTGCAGTCACTTTTTAATCGAGGACATCGCACCGGAGGCGAAGAAAGAGATCAAGAAGCGTTCTTGCAGCACAACAACGAGATTGAGTATGAAAGATGTCCTGACGAAGGAAGACGCTGAATTGCTTGTGGAGCACGCTCTACGGAATTACAAAAACAGTTTGGTCAAAGACACTTCTTCCAGAGGCATTCAGTGCAGTCCGGAAATGCCGAGAGTCGCCGAGAAGCGGGATCAGGCGATCCAGGTGACGGAACAGTTTAAAATGCGCTCGCACGTGAGCGTAACCGCCAAACCGACGACATCGGAGGTCGGGATCGGAGTCAGATTCGGTTCTTGCACTAGAAGCGTGTGCGTCGGACCGGATCCAGTGGCGGTGCAGCCACCGGTGTCGTTGAACTCGATGAACTCGAGAAGTCGCTCGTTCAACTACGGCGACACGCGAACGAAGGCGAAATCCAATAAATCGGTAGCGGTGATGGTGGAAGACTTGGTGACAACTATCGCTCGCGGCACCGACACTTCCGGTCTCACCCCAAGGTGCCGGGACTTTGGCACTTCGACGGTGAAGAAAACGCTGGTCGACGTGTCGGTCGGCGAGTCCGTGAGGCCGCACATCTCGATCTCTTGCGCGGCGAATTATTGCGACAATTGCAAGGAAACGATCAAAAGTCTGGCGAAGCAAATCGCGAATAATGCGGAGAACAGCCTGAATTATCAGAACAGCAACATGATATCCAGGATCCCGAGGCCGTCCCATATTCCCCTGAATACCAGCGATCACAGGCGGCAATTCAAACGCCAGGACACCTACACGAAAATACCAGCCGTCGGTGTGATTAGATACGACGCGGACAATAAAGAGCAGTACGACAGTAGCAATCGGTTAGTCACTTGGGATTACATCTTTATTTTATCTTATCTTTTACGAGATACTGGAGAATTAATGAAGATTTTATAGAGATTAAGAATTTAACATTTTTATCGCAAAATAATTCCCAATCTATGAAAAATAAATTGTTAACTGTGTCTAAGTTATTCTCCAAAAAAAAAATAGTAACTTGAAAAGGGTAAATTAATTTATCCCATAATTTTCGTATAAAGATTTATAAATTATTTATTTGCAAAAAATTGCACATTGCATATAATTAATTTTTTATATTATGCTTATCGTGTAGTTTTTAACTTGCTTCCAAATAAGTAGATCAAACCGTTTACCCCTTCAACTTCGATCCACCCTTCCCGCTCGACTGTACGCTCCACGCCATCTGTTATTTCCGTGGTCGAAGGTTGCTATTGCAAGGGGGTTGTTTCGCGTAAAAGAGGGTGGCAAGAGGGTTGCACGAAGCCAGTTGCAGAGTCGCGCGTATGACGTACTTCGTGCCGGGTAGTTTGTTGTTCTTTTTGAGTCCATGGTTGCGCGCGTGCCGAGTGCGTCATCGAGTGCTCTCCCTGGCACAACAACCACGACATAAATACCGCGACGGAAATCGGATATCGGTGCGCGTCCCGCGTCGTATTGTCGGTTTTGCAATGGTGAACGAATAAGCGCATTCTCGATCTCGACAGATCGATGCTGCAGCAGCAGCAACAGCAGTCACCGCGAACTGCTCCTTGTTTGTTCAACGATCTCGAAGTCTCCGATATCTCGCCTTATCCGGCCACGGAAGGGTAATGTCTTCCCCTCCCCTCTCCCCATATGATGTCTTGCTTCTATTTGCAGCGCCATAATCATTTTGCCATTAATTTCCTCAGTATTGAATATTTAATATTTTAACATCAATAGCGAATATAACTAACACAGCTTAACAATTTTTTATATTTTATAGATCTTTTATTGTATACAAAATACATTATATATGTATCTTTTATTTAAGATTTGGAATTTAACCCTTTTGATTACGCCAATTATTAGATTATATTAATTTTATTCGATAGATTTCGCAGCTTCCCTTACATAACTGCATGCATAAAGAAATAATAATTAATTAGTAAAGAATATTATATGTATCTGCCACAAACAATTTTAAAAATAAATATGAAAAATTTTGCTTTTGCCTCTCGTAGCATTCAACAATTGCAATCCGAGAAAATCAAGGATGAGAAGATTGCGTCGGAAGAGATGCGTAACGTGGAGAAGGAGGCGGATAACGGGGAGAAGTCCGAGCTACCAGAATCGGCTCTGTTTCAACCGATCCAAGATAAACCTAGGAAGAAGGTCGAGCCCTCGAAAGAGATGCAGGCCGCCATGAAGGTGCTCAACGACAGTATCAAGAAGTCACCTAGCAGAAATATCTCTCATCAGCTTAAGAACGCTACCAATATTATACAGCAAGAATGGTTCAAAATATCCAGCACATCTAGCGCAAATCCGTTAGATGTCGAGGATTATTTGGATCGTTTCGAGGAATGCTCCAGCACCCTGCTGGAGTACATCGTCAACATGACGGACACCAGTGGAAATACAGCGATGCACTACGCGGTCTCTCACGGCAATTTCGACGTGGTGTCTATATTGTTAGACTCGAAAGTCTGCGATATTAATAAAGCAAACGTGGCTGGTTACACGGCTGTGATGTTAGCTGCTCTGGCAGAAGTCAGAAATTCCACGCACGCCTCGGTGGCAAACAGATTGTTCCAGCTTGCCGACGTCAACATCCGAGCAAAATTGGTAAGCTCTGTTACATTACAATAAATATAATGAGAAGCATTAAAGGAAAATTTTCTCTTTCCCATTTTTGCTCAAATATTTTTATAATTTCTTAATTTTCTTCTGGACGAACAGCACGGGCAAACTGCGCTGATGTTGGCGGTATCGCACGGACGCAAGGATATGACGCAACTGCTCCTGGACGCCGGAGCGGCGGTTAATATCCAAGACGAGGACGGTAGCACCGCGCTGATGTGCGCCGCGGAGCACGGCCACACCGACATCGTGAGGCTGCTCCTCGCGCATCCAGACTGCGATCCAGCTATCGTCGACGTGGACGGCAGCTCGGCCCTGAAGATCGCCCTGGAGGCGGGGAACCGCGACATCGGAGTGCTACTTTACGCTCACGAGCGCGTCAATCGGGGCATCAGCCCGTACTCGACTCTGAGGCGAAGCAGAAGAGGTTCCAAGCCGACGACGCCTACCGGACCGTCTCCGTCGGCTCCAGCTAGCCCGGCGCCATCGCGACGCCTTCATTCGTCCAGCGTTTCTCTGAATACATCGAAATATTCCAAATAATTCCAATAGCCAGATCCTTTATAAGATTTTCTTATAGATTCATCCGTCATGATTTTTCTCTTCGCGCATTATTTCGAACTTAATAGTAACTGGCAAGCGAGTCACAGTATAACCGGAACTTCAAGTGTAACTTTTCTTTTGTACGATCTTTTTTATGTTCTCCTACAAGTTCTGGTTTATATACGATGTATATTAATTCTTACATTCGTGCTAAGAACATTATATACGTTCAACGATATGTTGAAGTCCTCTTGCCTAACGATCGATTCATTTCGACGTGGAACTATATTGTATAATTAGAAAGTCAAGAACAATGCTCAACTGTATATATCTATTCAGGGTAACGTTGGAAAAATCTTGTAATTTAGTTCATAGTAGAGTAATATCTTTAGGAATAATCCATCATAGGTGCTGTTAGACATTTTGACGAATCTTTCATAAATCCTCCGTAAATTTTATACGATTTCGATTGTGCATACCCTCGGGGATTTTTCTCTCAAGTGGGGGTGTAGAAGTACAAAATACCTAATACATATGACGATACAATCCACAGCAAAAAAAATTGATTGATTTTTTTTCTTCTTGACTCTGTGGCATTGAACATTCCAAAAAAAAAGAACGCTCGTCAATCCGAACAATTTCTTACGATAGAAATTTGTACAGTATTTAATATACCCACAGAATTCAGGCCTAATCTCAAATAATTACTCTTTGGGATCAAATTGTCAGTATCGTGTGTACATATGTATTTTTATGTACACACGATGTATAGGTACACCGATATGCGTAGAGAAACATTACGTAGTGATATATGTAATAAATGTATATGTTATAACAGTGTGAGATTTTTACGATTTCAACGATTGACGACGGCGTTTTCACGCGCGAGCAACATCAAACATATATATGTACTTATCATTGTTCTACATTGAGATAAAGATGTTAGATAGCGAAAAATTGTATAAAAGTAGTATATCTAGTTGTGAAACTTACGTCGAAAGACTTATGAAGGAAATTTATGTTTTTTGGACTTGTTAACGATTTTCATATCGAGAATTTTATATACGATCATATCGAGATGTTAATGTACGTTTATTTAACCGAGCAAATCGTCATCACAAGAACATCTAATAAAAATCGCGTTCTACTAACGTGAAGAATAAAATACATTGAACATTTTTCTTATAAGGTTGTGAATAGAATTATAATTAAATTATTTAAGTTCGAGAGAAAGAGAGATCAAAGATCCTCATAGTTTAACGTTATCGTAAGTGTTTCTCCATCTTTGAGAGTAATTCTATGATGATTGTTGGCGTGAGATATAATTGTCTGTATATCAAATGTGTAGACAATGTATGAAACACACTGATACCGTAGGAATTATCTAGAAAGTAGAAAAGTACTCCTTATTGTTTGTGCCTTTATATTTAATATAATACTATTAATATAATAAACTGAAGCACTGCAGGTGATTCCTTCAAATGCCCTTTGCCCATGATCAATTAAATATTATAAGGAAAAATATTTTTTATATAATAGAATGAAAAGCTCTCTTTAAAAGCATATGTTTATGAATTTGAGATGATATATCGACGATAAAACGATAAATCTCTTTAATATGTGTGTGAAAGATACTTATACATTAAAAACCATCTGAACAAATTTTCTAACAATAATATGCCAGAGATAATTGTAGAATATCAATATTATCAATTGTCGATATAAATTTTTCTTCCAATATAACATTTGAACAGATAATTTTTAATTGATTGCGAAATATCAGGGTTATAATAAATTAAAAAATTAATATTATGAACTAATCACCTTTAACAGCTATGCGAACTTTCACGAAACTTATTTTCTAACCTAGCATAACTTAATTTAATCGCTGTCCGTAGCACTCGTATTCTCTTTACACGTCATTACGATCGTGACGTTGACATATATCGACATATATTTTCTATTCGCCAGTTGCCTGTATTTTCTATTTAATTGGTAAATTGTAAATGTTATATTGAAAAGTCTCGGACAGATTTTTTTAGATGAGTTTTACGAATGTGTGGCTTACGTATTTGAGGTTATATTTATACGTGAATATTTTCAGTATAAGTATCGTTGTTTAATACAATTTACTTGCGTGGGAAACATATTTTCACTGAAATAATTAATTGTTGCTGCTTCCTGGGTAAGTTTATTTTGTTACAAGTATTATATTTGTGTAAGCATTAATAAAAAATTAAACCAACCTCACATATTTTTTTTTCTAGAGAGGGAAAGATTGAAATATTCTTCAAGTTCATAAAGGTGTTTTATGGGACAATAATTTTTTTCTATACCTGTTCATCCACTAAGCTATCAAGATTGCTAACAAAATGCGACGTTCTCATTCAGGTAAATTGTCATATGTTAACAATGTATATATATCAAGTCTTATTTTATACATAATTTTCATTTTGACAGGTGGTTATGGCTACGAGCCATTGCCAAGTACATCTACTCACAATGCCATGGAGGACGAAAACGAAAGGATGGCTGAAGAACTGAAGGATAAAATTCACGCTTTAAAATCATTATCTATTGACATTGGCACCGAAGTCAAATATCAAGATAAAATGCTAAGAGACATGGTTAGTTGGCCATTTTTTAGAGACACATTAACGCAACTTTATACATTATGTTAAATGTAAGAAATATAAATTTATATTTTAGGATGATGATTTTGATAGGACAAGCGGCTCCTTGTCTGGTTCTGTGGCGCGTGTTTTGCGTCTAGCCAAAGCAGGCCACAATTATTATATCATATATTTGGTCCTTTTTTCTATAGCAGTATTTTTTGTGTTGTGGATAGTTTTAAAGTTTAAATGATTGTACATACGATTTATAGCTAAGGTGATTTGTATATAAAACATATTTAGGGGTAAAAGTATGTAGATATTCTAAATAAGTTATATTCAGCTATAGCTTGAATCTTTTGCATTATTTCATCGTACATAAAACTTTATTCTTCTTTTATAAAATAACGTACAATTGTTATGTCATACTTATAAAAGAAAATAATTTAGGGCAAGCAGCAGGAGATGGCATACTCTCTTGGAAGAAAGAAAAAAAATATTTTTTTTACAAATACATTTGGTATACCTTAGGAAGGAATTTAATTATAAATAATAAAAGCAGAAATTGTATTTGTAACACTTTTTGTATATTTTTCATTGTAAATTCTAAATTATTTTCTCTCTGTTAGAGTCTCCGCTAAGTGCGGTTCGAATGCGCGAATTCGAAATTTCGAACCCCACTTAGCGAAGCCTCGAACCAACTCGAACTTTACTTAGCGGAGACTCAAACCCCACTTAGCGAAGATTCGAACCGGTTTTTTCTCTATGATTTGATTTGATTTCTCATGATGTTGGCAACACTGTATGCTATAGCCGGTGGCGGCAGTGGCGAGTGGCCCTCGTGGTAGATACGTAAACATGTGGCATCTCTGAAAGAATCGATAGGTTAGAAACGCGGAAATACTTCTTAAACGCGTACGATTTTAATAGAAATTTTTACAAGATGAAGATTAAAGCTTTGCGAAAAAATCCTCTGAGTCGCCCGAGAGAAGAGAATGACGTGGCGAACGATCAACCGAGCACTTCGACGGATCAGGCTTCGGAGGTTCTGCTGCCGTCTGACAGTAACTTCAATCACATCAAATGCAAAGCGCTGAGATATCAGAAATGCCAGGAATTGATGAAGGAACGAGCGAAGGCAAAGAAAGCAGCGAAAAAGGCGAGGATACAGGCGGGCGCTCCGAAACAGATGCCGCATACTCTAGAGAGTTTGCGAGAGAAGGATGAGACTACGGTAGTGGGTGATCTGGATGATGAGGCGAATGAGGAGCTGAAATTTGATCTGGAGCACGATGAATTCGCTGCCTACTACAAGCAGGAGTATGAGCCTAAGGTCCTCATTACATACGCCGATAATCCAAACAGGAAAACTAGAATTTTTGGCAGAGAACTCACCCGAATGGTACCCAATTCTATTTCGCTGTATCGAAATCGCTCTGGCGTTAAGAAAATGGTCAAGAGTGCTATTGCCAGAAACTTTACGGATATAATAATCGTTAATGAGGATCAATGCAAACCAAGTATCCTTATAATATAATACTGATAATTTTTGTAATAAGCTAGTTTATATATTGTATAATATATTTTTTAGATAAGTTGATTGATAGGGAATTATTAGATCCAGTAGTCTTTTTAGGAAGCTTCATTTCAGAAGCAATCCATTTATGTCGCTGACAAATTTCGATTATACGTTATATAAAAATATTAGGCTGATTAAATTTATTTTTATTTAGAAATAGTTTTCCTTATGTAAAATGTTAGATGGAATGTTGGTCGTTCACTTGCCAGATGGGCCTACTGCACATTTCAAGATCAGCAATGTTAAAATAACGACAGATTTGAAACGTAGCCATAAGGAGATCACAGAACACAGGCCAGAAGTTATTCTCAATAACTTTACCACACGCTTGGGTTTCACTGTCGGCAGAATGCTGGGAGCATTGTTTCATTATCAGCCAGAATTTAAAGGAAGGAGAGTGGTGACATTTCACAATCAAAGAGATTATATATTTTTTAGACATCATAGGTAATTGTACAACAGTTTTATTTCTTAATAAATTCTACAAATTTTTTTTAAATATTTTGCTAAAATTTATGACTGTTCATAAAAACATTTATTAAAATTAAAGAATTTATAAAATAAAAATTTAGATAGTTTATGTATAGAATTTTTGTATTTTATTATTAATTACAGCATTATTAATCAGTTCTATATCACGGAATTTCTATTCTATAAGTACTTACAGTGAAAATTAACACCAATGTAAACCATATTTTATATCTTAATCTAACATGAATTATTTTGCAGGTACGAATTTAATCTCAAGAATGGAAAACCGAGATTGCGAGAATTAGGTCCACGGTTTACTTTGAAATTAAGATCATTACAGCATGGTACATTCGACAGTAAATATGGCGATTACGAGTGGATTATACAAGGCCGTAGACATGAGATGGAGACAAGCAGAAGAAAATTCTTTTTGTGAGTAATATGTATTAGAATTATGACAGGGAAAGAATTCGTTGAAAAGAAAATTATATAATCATGATTATATGCTAAATACGTAAATAAACTATTAATTTCTTCGTACAAAAATATGAATTCCTTATCACAACACTTGTGAAAATAGAGTATCTAATTGGTCGCAGATTTTTTAGTTGATTGAGTAGATGAGTTTTTATTGTCCCTCGGATAGTTATATTGCTTGATCGCACGCGGTTTAAAAGAATTAAGGGATACTTGAGTGCGATTCAAAACATAAACTGCAGCTGGGAGACCTCCTATGTTCACACCAATTATTTTTATCACCCAAAATAAATCGCCTGCTGCCATCAAAGCCTAAAATAAATAATAGAATTTTTCGGATCGTAGTAAAATATTTTATTTTAACTTTTACTTTAAATCTCTTCTTTAATTAATATTTTAATTCTTGCACGTAATTGTAACAAAAACTTACGTCTTTAAAGTTACATCTATCATAAGTGAGTAGAACTATTCGTCCATTAAATTTTACCATACGGCCAAGTTCTAGCAAAAATTGCTTGTAAAAAACTTTGTTGTATGACTTATTCCCACTTCTTTTACCGAAAGGCTGCAGATCGTTAAAAAAATGATTATTTTTATGAGAGACATAAAGATATTTAAAAATTATAAAATTGGGACAAAATTTGTGATTAATTTCCATACCATGTCAGTAACGATAATGTCGACAAAAGAATCTTTGAATGGCAATTTTGAAGCAGTCCACTGTACGAGATCTATATTGCATCTAACTGTTGAAGCATCCATATTTGATTTTGTTCTATCTGTAGCTCTGGAATCATTGTCGCCGCATAGAACGAATGCGTATGGAAAAGCTAAAGTTGCCTGAAATTTAAGTGTGAATAGAAATCTATATAAACTGTTAATTTTATTAGTGTTGTAAACATGCAATATATACCTCTATAGGAATAGAACCTCCGCCGCACATAGGATCTACTATTATATCTCCTGGTTTGGGATTCGCCAATTTTAACAAATTATAACATATGGTTGATCTGAGAGTAGTTGGTCCAAAATTTACAATGTTTCTGTTATGCTTGGATTTGTGCGTCACGCGTAAATGCGTTATTAGTTGATCTAAAACATTTAGAAACAATTAATTACAATATTACCTTATCAGTAGTAATATATAATTGATTTTTGGAAATATTGTAAAACTAATATGTATTTCTTGTTAAAATTCTTTAGTCTATTAATTCTCATTTTTCGTACCGTCTATCAATTTGCAGACAATTTCCAGATGATACATGGATAAGTCAACCAGCCAATGAAATTTGTCCTGTAATACCTCTCCAACAACCCTAGCGACATCCTTAGATTCGACTGCATGCTTGCCACTCCTCTCGCATGTTACTCTGTACTTGAGTATGTCATTCTCTTTAGATTGTGAAGGATCTTGTCCTCTTTTCTTTCCTCTCTCTTCTTTCATCCCTGATACGTCCCAATCAAGAGGATCTTTTTCCTCTTTTTCTTTGTTACGCATCTCTAACATTTCTGTTTTCTCCACAAGATTTTGCTTTTTAGCTTCAATATACTCTTCAGCTGTCGGGAAAAGTTTCCCTTTGAAACTTGTTGCGCATTTCCATGCTTCAAGAGTTTTGTTCCATATATTATCTGAGTTTGAGAGTACATCTAAATTATAATTTCTTATACGCAGTAAGTCTGATTCTTTGTCATTGGTAAATGACAGAGTCCCGTTCTCAGCTACTATGAATATATGGTCAATCGATCTCATTTGTTGAACCTACAATATTTATGGCAAAACGTAAACATCGTGATTCTTCCGCGTATATTAAAAAAAAATCTGGTATGGTTATGTGGTAGAGTACTTTTGAAAACTGATCCCAATCGATATTAAAATAGATTCTTCCACGTTGCTTGACCACCTGAACATCTTTGCCCAATTTCTCCTTGCATTCATCGATCGCTTCCCACTCGAAACCTGCGTCAACAAAATTATTTGTTGTAGGTTATGTTTATCAAAACACGTGGATTTCTCTTGATCTTGCAAATAATTTCATACCTGTGTCCACAGTGACGCCGATCGTGAAAACATTGTCATTATTAGTGGATTTTGCGAAGAGTTCACTTACAGATTCGCTGATACTCATCGTTGAAATCTTATTCTAGCAGCTAACGTTACAGTCCCACGAGAAAAATAACGACGCGTACCGTATGCCTGTGTTTACCTGACGCTACACACACATACATAGCATTGCGCATGACTTGATTTTAATTTACATCTCCTTTATCGAAGAAGATTGTCAGGAAAATTTGAAAAAAAAAATAAAGTTCTAATTGATTTAATCTTTCGATTTTGTAATTATGTTAATATTTATACAGATAGAATTTTTAATTATATTTGCATATAAAAAAATTAGTATTATTGATATGTTAAAAGTATCAAAAGCCAATTAACTCAGCATAGAGAATTCAAAAAGAATTTAATCATATGTTAATAATTTTTAGTTAATTTTCAGATGCAAAAAGATTTAAAATGCAATAATATCTAAAATAATTATAATTCTTGGAATAGAATTTTAATAGATAATTATTTTAATTTCAGGATTTAAATTTTAATTTTCCTTCGAATTACTTCCGATCCTATTAATCTTCCTATTTTCCTAATTTCTAATTTCCTATTCGAAATTACGAAGAATAATCAAATATAATTAATATTATATAATTAAAATCCACAGAAGTAATCGCAAAGCGCTATAAAATAAATGACACAATGCCTCTTTAATAAGCAATTTAAGGTATCGTAATGACGGGTCATCCAACTTGACACCAATAGACACCTCATGTAAATTAATGACATATATCAATAAGTAGTATTTTTGGTACGTGCAGTTGCATAAACTCGCACGTTACGGTGGACGTTATAAATGGATCTGCATCGAATATGCAGACGACGTTATACCTTTTCGCGCTGTCAACTAACGTGACCGCGTCCGGCAGCTCCGAGAGCGCTTTCCCGTGTTTTAATCTATTTCATTAATTAACGAAAATTAGTCCGACACTCACCGACCAATACACATCCCGCTTGCGACGACAGACAATATAAAATCAATGCTAATTTATGATGCCGATATAGAAGATGTCGCATGCTACTAAAGCGCCAGATCGAGCGCGCTATTGTTAGTCCGCAAGCATAATTTTTAAGCGATTAATTAAAAATTAATCTGATGTACGTGGAACATTTGCCAAAACCGAAATATATACGATAACGTTCGGCAAATCTTTTTTAATCTCCCTCGGAACAGTATCTGTCAAGCTGAAAAAAATACTAAATTATTTTAATCACTCACGTTAATTTATCTCTTCCTCTTGGACGATGTATTTTGATTATTATTCCATCAATTAATATCGATGTTATTATACAAATAACGATGAAATTTCAGTTAAGAACTAAATTTATATTATATTTTTATTGCCTAAGCAAATAATATTCGAAATTTGATGCAACAACTTCTAATATTCTACCTACGTAAATTAGCGCGTAATATTAGTAATATAACATTCGCAAAGTAATTTATTATGGAATGCTATAGCGACGCGCGTCCTCCTTTCGACGCGTTGTTATTTAGAGCCGGATAATTATATCCGGAGCATTCTTTTTTTCCGATCGACAACCATTCGCGATCTTTATATGTGGCTCGGCTCATTCAAGGTTCAGGCTTGCAGCGCGGTTCAATAACCTTTTACCGTGGCGCATGAATATTCAGCGAAAGCGCAATGGGCGTCCATCGTAAGTGCCAATTTCAACTTTGTGCGCGCACCGTCTCTATGACTGAAATCCAGTTCCTCCACTTCGCGCGAGACCGGACCGGACGGCTGGACGGTTCGCGACGTGAAGGCTCATATTTCAGTCGGTCATCGTAAGGCACCAAATGTCAAACGCACAGACAGACCGCGAAGGGAGATACGCGCGAGGCATCGTGCAGCCAGCTATAAATCAGCTCGCCAATTCTCGGCTTCCCGATTTTTCCTCTCGCATTTTCTCGTATCTCGTTTTGTACCTTCGAACAATACAAACAGAGAGATACAAAAACTTGTCTTATTTCAGCACGAGACAGTACGGAAGATTTTACGAAAGTCTTTCTATACGCTTTTAATATATGATGTCACAGTGATTACGTTAAGTCCCGAAGTAGTCGCGCTAATTTAATTCGGTAAGATATGCGATTCTCTAATGAGAGCGCAACGGATTCAACATCGAATCATCTCACGTTATGTCGTACGAGCAATCCGCGGAGAGTCATCTATTTTGTACGCTAATTTGCATTAGCCCGACGTACATCATCTTTGGATAAATATATATCTAATATAGTTATGCACTTTTAAGTAAGAATAATCGACGAAGACTTAAGATCGTTCCACGTGCGAATCTCCAGCAGATTTTAATAATAGAAACGTCATTCGATCAATAAGAAATTAATATTCAGAAAGGCGTAGTAGTAGATCTTGAATATGGCACGAGGCACTTATTTTAAAAGTCATTTTCGAAACGAAGAATTTCAATTTGACAGAAAATTCGATAAAATTTTCGATATCAAAACTTTATAAGTATGATTTATTTGTATGATACGAACGATAATTTTCTACTTTTAATTGACGTTAAATCAAATTGTGTATTGCAGCCTTCAAGTTAATTGAATATACTATGTGAGAATTCATTAACTTAATCATTAATTGTGACAGGACAAACATCGCTAACAAACATTTTAACGGGAATAACAAGTACCGAAATAAATAAGTAATCAGCGCATCTCTTCGCCTTCGTCCCTTGCATCCTCAGCATCCCCGGAGTAAGCGGTGGGCGCGCGAACTGGGACACGTGGAAATAAATATGTAATTCCCTGATATTCATAGACAATCGATCGGTATCCTGAAATTAGACTCATCATCGCCGATGGCAAATGGCGGCGCAAGAGAAAAAGAGCGGGAGCGAGAGAGCAAGAAAAGGTGAAAATCCATCGCGGCGACGGAGTCTGCATCTTCTTCGACTCTCTCGGGTCATTTCGGGTCGAAAGTTCGCCAGGGCACGGCTCCCCTATACATAGAAGCAACCAGGCTGCTCCTCCTGCTGCTCCTTCTGCTGCTACCGCTACGGATGCTGCTGTTGATGCTGCCACTGATGCTGATGCTGATGCTGCTGCTGCTGCTGCTGCTGCTTCTGCTGCTGCTGCTGCTCGTCTTTCTCTTTCGCTCTTTCTCTCCGCGCCGCGTAGCATCCCGCGAGCTGACAGGTGAAGCCGGGCACCTGAAATATTCATCGGATGCTGGGTTGAACGAGGCGCGACCGAACGTCAATCTGTCAACCTGCTTCCAGCTTGCTATGTATCCGCGTATGTATCCGCGAATCCTGCACTCTCGTTTGTGTGTGCATTCGGGTACGAGACGTGCGCGTGTATACTCGATTATTCGCGACATACACACATATACGTACGATAGCGACACACGAACGCGTCTCCTCCTGCCGCTCTGGTTATATTGGCAATTATATGGAAAGATGAGATCGATTCAGCGACGAATGCAGATTTCACATTCGCGAACGTGCCTGACGGCCGCGAGTTGCGATATGCATATCGTTTTTGCGCTTTATCTATCTCGTCGTTATTTGAGAGATAACAATCATGATAAAGATCTTTCTTATGATATTTAGTGTAAGTACCATAAAATATAAATTAAATATTTATAACGAATGTGCAATCTAATGTACTTTATTTTTATAATTGCATATAAAATGCTCCTAAGAAATTTGCTTAAGATTTAGAAGTGGCAGATTTAAATTTCATTATCGGAGATTTCTTTTAGCTAAAATTATTACTGAGAATTTAAATTAAACATTTGCCTTAAATATTTCAGATAAAAAATAACTCGAAAGAAGACATAATTTAAAATGTCTGTCAAAATCTAGTTGCAAAGATAAGTATAATAAGGGAACGTATAGAAATTGTTATAATAAAATTTTAAAAACCGCATATTATGAACGTTTACTTAATAAAAAATCATTCACTTTTCGTCTTTCAAACGTCATTGTGAATGTGATAATTATTCCATTATTCAATTTTCTCATATATAATGTGTAATAACACTTTCAATTATTATCATAATGTTTTTCAATAATTCGCAAGATTTATAGAAGTTAAGGGTCGTCTCTTCAGACATATGTCGATATCCTCAATCTTCGTAAGTTTTACAACTGCAAGTGCATTATACATATTTATACGCATATGTCGACGCACGTGTAGATCTCTCGCTCGTCGGTTTCCCGCGTTTCCAGTCGTACAGCTGGAGATAGGGTAAAAGACCCGACGAATTAAGCCGACACTTTGAGGGGCTTTTAAAATTTAAATAATGCATTGTTGCCGGACCCGTCATTCGCCTCTTTCCCGCCACTGGTTATCCCATCTCGAACGATGCCTCGGACTGCGTTCCTGGCTGTCGACCCTCGTTTCGCCGACTTTTTGGCAGTTCTCGGTAAAGCACTGTCGGTACCGACATCGACGTGCATCAGGAATTGTGTAATTTTCACGGAGAAAATACGAAATAAGCGTGCGGAAGAAACTTTGCGGCCGACCAGGCTGACATGAGTTGATGCAACCTATATGGAATTAATCTTTCCTGATCTCCGACATCGAAATAAATTGGACACAATGATTTGTGATACTATTATCTTGAATATATTTTTTGTCTTACAAATTATGCAAAAGTTTACGTATAAAAAAAAAGTTAAAAAATGTTTGATGCACGTCGCACGTAAGTTGCGCGTGCATCAAACATTAGTAATATGTAACATAATTTTTGTATATAACGACAATATTATACTTATTTGTAAAAAATGTATGTGATTATTAATTAATAGACTAAATCTGTATACAATGTGCATGTATATGTATATATGTACGTATATATATTATTAATGATTTAAAATTGCTTGTTTTATAAATATACTTTCGTATACTATTTCTATGTATTAAATTAACGAAAATTTTACGCAGAATCGCGAGTCTGAATTTCTTCTAGAATTTCAAATTTGGAAATTACAAAACGGGAAAATAGATAAAGTATCAGAAGAATATACTTAATCGGCAAGCAGATTACACTATATCTTCTACAATTTCAAGAATTTTTCCACATTCCAAAATTTTTCTCAATTTTTAATTAATTACGTTTATATACAATTTTATGTTTACATCCAATAAATACATTGATAATTATATGTTATTATTCTATTATATGTTATTTTAACAATATTAAATTTAATGGAAACTGTGATTGGAACAAAAATAAAATCTCGTAGCAGAGTGATATTTCAGTAATGTACGTTGTGCACGTTTGAAATTTTAAGAGATATTTATTGAAGGATTTTCAAATGGGAGAGATGGGAAATTTATTGATGTCATGTATAAATGTAAACATAAGCAATATAGTCTGGCTTATACCAAATAAATTCTCATATTTATTTTTTGAAAGTATTAATGATACATATATACATTTGGCAAAATTTATACATTTTGTTAGTGCATTAATATATGTTCGTTAGATGTCAAAGTTTATATAAAATGTTAATATCAAAGAAATATACAAAAAATAATAATTATAAACACAAGTTGATCTATACTGATGTCTTAGTACTATATTAACAGATATTTTAATTACTAATATAACGGACATACGTTTTATGTTTTTATTTAGACTACATTTCAATATCAATGAAAAGCAAAATAAATCTACTAGAACATTTGTACTTAGAGTTTAATATTTGTAATTTCAAGGGTTAGATACATGTGGTATTGAAATTGTAGTCACGCAGCTTTCAGCCCATTAAAATCTGCGGGAACAATTCCCTTTCATGGCTCCCCCTGGATTAAATTTTTAACTAATTTCGTAGCCAGTATTCACTGCCTGTTTTCCGTCTATCAAAGTTATAATTAAAATACCGTATGTGTATTTTATTACAAATTCGTTACTTCATTTTCCGTACAAAAGCTCATGCTGTTTCTATTTCACGATACTATATCGAACATTTATGAGAAATTACATTTCAAACTGTATCTATAATTTTCTTTTGTGATAGAAACGATAATTTAGCGGAATAGCAAATAATTGTATATAATTTTAATTCCTCAAATTAACAACGTATTTCTTTACTTATTGTTAGATTAACGATTATACATAATAGTTTTTATTAAAAAATAACAAGAATGATGACAAAATTGCCTACAAAAGAAGTTAGTTATCAAAATAAATCTTATGCGAAAATTATTCTTGTATATATATTCTTAATTTATTATATGTATAAGATATTGCTTCTTTTTAATTTACTGTAGACTAATTATATTTAGCTATAACTGTATTTAGATATAAATATGAATAGATAAATTAATTATATTACAACAATTAAGCGCTTAAAACAGTTTACGTCACGGATGAGAAAGCCTCCGTATTAATTAATAAGCGTATCGTACATTACTTGTCACACTGTTCCCATTTATTATCAGCAGCAATTCATTTTCCATCGCTTAACTTATTACCTGTTTCACTCGATCGTAAGCGCCAGTTGCAATTATTTTTAATGTCTTTACGGAAATATTAGTCATACGTCGTATCCTATAATATGCCGTAATAATTGTAATTAAAGGGATCGTAACTATCTGAGATGGTGTACTTCCTCGCGATATAATGTTCGCCAAGAAGTTCCCACGCTGAGATCCCTGATACGACGAGATTGATATACATGACCGAATTAAAAAAAAAAAAGAGATGCTTATACTAACATTCAGCAATGAATGTCCTCATGTGTATCGTCACTTTCGTTAACGCGATAATTGTTAGAATGTTACAAACATTGTAATAATTGTCAGAAGATAGTCGCAATACAGCTTATCTCTAGATATACAAAATAGATTAATAAAACTACAATTCGAACAGCAGGTAACGATGGTCATCAGCTCTTCCGTGATTATGATTATTGCCCGAAAGCCAATATCGTCAACAAGGCTTTCTGAGCAACAATCAAAAGCATAAAGAGCTCGAAGTCGCAGAACATGTGTAACGCAAGTTTCGAGCGGCTGCAGCAAAGAACAGCCATAGTCCTGTAATTAAAGCGCATTGATTAACGATCGTGATACATCAGTCGCGCTTTATTACACGTTCCCGCGGTATCTTTATTGCAAGGCGAGAAGATCCTCAAACGGACTCGAAATTAATTTCAGAATACTGGCGTAAGTATCACGTTGATTATAATGGGACTTTAAAATCAATCACGCGGCAATAAAAGGTTTCACCGCGGTGGAAGAAAAAAAGACAGTAGGAACGAGCGCCGAATGAAGAGGGGAGAATCGGAAGTGGCGGGAATACCACGCGCTCGTCAATCTTCGCGAGGAAATGATTGAGACGAATGGATGGAAGGGCTAGTCGATCATAATTTTATTACATCGCACGTATCGGACGTCGAGATGAGGAGGAACTTCGGCAGCGATATCTTTTTTCCCCTTCTCTCCTCGTCCTCTCCTTCGCTACCGCAATCTCTCAGCCGGTCGAGAGGCAATATCGGTAACTACGTTTCACGTCCAATTTTAAATCGATGCTTCACCTGAAAAGTATAAATCCCTTTCCACTCTACCGAATTTTTCCCCACAGATTTCCACTTACCCGATTCTACCGAGATTCTCGCTCTTCTTCCTAAAGCTGAAACGTAGCTTTTTACCGTTATTTTAAAAGAGTACAAGCGTGCAAGGGAAAATATGAAATGTGATAAAAGGTTTAATCTCTCTATCTTATCTCGGGAATAATTATAAGCGAGACTGCAAAATCGTAAGATGTATTATATATATGTATATATTTTTTATAGAAATAGTCAAATTGGTTTTTACGCACGCTCAAAATTAGAATAAAATCAACAATGTTTTAGACGTAGACAATATTTGTTGTCTACATGAATCATTGTCAGAGTCACTGACTGTTCATGAGTCGCTTGAACTCGACGAACATTCTACACGAGAGACGCTGGCTTAGCAGAAAAGACAGCGAGGGCGGAGCAGAGAACGGGACAGTAAGAACGATGGAAAACTCGATACACAATTTATGTCTCGTGTCATTGTCATTTATACGCATTGAGCTGCAATATACAATTCAATGTTTCTACACAATTCGACATTGTCTGATCGAATAAGCGCGTGGGCCCGACAACTATCGTAACACTCCGTAGTGGTATGATCGATTTGACAGCGAATCGCAGAATGACTTCGGTGGATCGCGAGGCATGGGTATCATATAGAAACGTTCAGGAAAATGCTAACCATTCGGCTAATGCTTTTCCTGAACAATGACAATGGCGTTTTCATGTATCAATGAATTATCTCAACGTCGTACAATTCGAGAACCGTTACACGCTACATGTTGTACATGCCACATGCACCGTCACAAAGGCGACATATATACCGAATGTCTAGAGAGCATCAGTTTTCCACCAATAATTCTATCTCGATTACAGCTTTCGGATATCGCGAAAACGTTTGCGCAATCTGCGGAAACCGCAATATTAGTTTATTTGTGGCTTCCCGTTATTGAACACTCCTGCCATGCAACATTGTTATGTATCTCTCATCGATATACATAATACTTGCAGCCAGAAATTAACAAACTTAGACGTTAAGAAATGTTTTTTACTCTTTTATCATTTATCTCTCAATCAATAAGATTGAAATAAAGATTATGGATAAACCTATTTCTTATTTTTATAAAATTATATAATTGTCTAATGTTTAGACTGTTTAGGATGTTCTTAAATAATATTGAAAATTAAAAGATCTCTTATAAATTCTTAGAAATATAAGCATTTAAAAGCTTCTAAAAATTTTTTGCAAATATTCGTTTTTGCCATCAGAAGTTGTACGAAGTGCATAATGGTGAAACATCGCGATTTTGCAGCGCGATCAAGGATTCGACGAGGCTCGAGCGAGGAAGATTGAAATTTGTCGAAGGTGCAGTTTTTGTGATTATCAATGCATCTTTACGAGGTAACGTGAGATGCCTGCATCAGCGATCTAACATAATAGTACGTTCTATACTGGTTGGTCAACTTGTTCCTGATCACTGAGTCTCGATAAATTTCTACGAAAGAATTTAAATATTATTTGCGTTTAAATACAAAAAAAATCATGTCAGCGATAAACTACGTTGGATGTGGAATGTAGATTAGACAATATTTTACGTGATTGCAGTAGCGCTATTATATTTGAATAAGACAGTTATTTGAGGGAGAAATGCCGTCTTGCTGCGGGCAAATGTGCCATGTTTGCCCCAGAGCAATGCGCAACATGCAACAGGTATCTTACGGCTTTCCGTAATCTACCACTGTCAAGTTCTCCACTTTCATCTCGTAATGGTTTTGAAAAACGGTCTCAAATTCATTTCTTTATCACATAAGCATTCTATACGTTCGCAACATGCAATTCCATTTAACTTTATATCGCTTAGTATTTAAAAGCGTTACACAATTTGCATCTCACAATAATTAATACAATAATAAAGTGCAAGCATAAGGATTAAAATAAGCCTCGTTAACAATAAAATAGAGCAAGAATGATTAGCAAGCGAGAAACCAGACAAATATTTTGTAAAAAACAAAACACTCATGCACGAAAGATTATGAGAATTAATTTTATTATACATTTATATGTGCGAGAAAAATAATGTTTAATAATATTAGGAAATTGTGAAGTTTAAAGTTTTAAAAAAGCAAACGTATCAACATTTTTAAATTTATGAAAACTTAAAGAAATCGATTATGACGAGAATTAGCATTGATTTGAAATTAAATAACTAAAACTATCATTATCTTAAAATATAGACAAGAATATTGTGTTTATACAGATGATATAGGATTATAATTCAAAAAGAACTGATTCGACCACTAGTTTAATATTAAGTAATGTAACGCGACCTACGTTTCTCGAAGTCTGGTTTCTCACGGATTGTTGCGAGTTGCGAATATACGGACCGAAGGTTGAAGCATCAGCACAGCTACGAGGGAGAGAGGAGTCTTGGGCGCAGGAGAGAACGACGCGCGCGGTTGCAGCCCGAGAGCGAACGGCGATGTGTCAGTCAGCCACCGTGCACCGGCGCGCTTTACCTGGTAACAGAACTGGATCTTCTCCGCGCAGCACCTCGTGACCGGGAGCCGGAAGCGGAAGTGAGGGACTACGATCGCCGCCGAAGTCCGGGACTCGAATGACGTAACGCCGGACCGTCGCGGAAGGGTTGCAGGTGGAAAAGGGGTAGGGATCGACGGCGTTCGTTCGCCTGGTGGGGACGACGAGGGATTCTGCGCGATCGTCGACGCCGACGTCGCGACGCCGCGCGATCTCCCCCTCCCCTCCCCTCCTCCCGTCACCCGTCCCGTCACCCCGTATCAAGTATACACATACCCCATCAGGTATTCCCGATCTCTTGTAATTCGACAATTGGCCGACGTCGGGTGCCACGTCAGTCAGCCAGTTAGTCAGTCAGCCGCTCGCGCGCGCTTTAATGCCCGGGGTCGTCGCACTCTGAAGATCGGCACGAAGCGCGCTGGCTGATTTATTTTATTAATTAGGCGACACACACACACACACACATACACATATTGCCGCCGCCGACCCGTCGCAGGATCTCTCCGCGTATCCTGCAAGGAAGCTAATTCCATTAGGCGAGATGCTGGAGCGCACTCCGGAGTTTTTTTTACCACGTGACACTTCCGCGACGTGGACATGGACGAAGATGTAATATGGAAGTAAGTGATGTTTCATCGGATTTTCAAGTGGTTTTCCGAAATAATATTTTGTGTATTTGTAGGTTTTTTTTCTGTTATCTACGGTTATACAGAGCGACATTGATACGTATAACTGGATTTATGCAATATAAGAGAAAGATTTTGACAGATCTCGATTTAAAACTAAAGATAGAGAAATTTTACTGTACTCCGGATAGACTTTTTAAACGTCACAGACGCAAAAGAAGATATATAATTAAATCGTTTTGCGAAATGCAGAAATTTTAGTGACACTATATCGGATTTCAAATTAGTATTAGAAAAACACATCAATTTTCAATTATACCATCTATAATAAAATATCTTGAAGCAAAAACAAAAAAAATAATGTCAGACTTTATGGCATAACATCTTTGTTAATTTGAAAAAATTCATATTCTAAAAATATCGGCTAACATTTGACTTTTGCCGACTCATGCTGATTTGCGTTTTTTCGCTTAATTTTTTTTTCTTTTTTTTTTTTTTAAGAACAAGCCAATCTTTATTTTTACTTATTACTTAAAATTCATAACTTCCAGCAGCTGCGGTTAACGTTCGACGTCCTGACAAAGAACCCATCTCGATACATGGCGCTTCTAATTTTGCAGCATCGCGCGCGAGCTCGAGTGCGATGTTATTGCGGAAGTGCCGCGCGCGCAGAAGTTTAATTCCTGCCATTGGCTCCGAGGCAAAATTGACTTTGACGAATGATAGTTACCCGCCGCGGGCTGTATCGAGAATGGTGTGACGTTAATGCGAAGTTGATGCTCGATAAGCCGATCTCCGTAGATATTTAATTTGCGCCTTGTAAGCGAGCAAATCGTGAACAATTGCACGTGGAGCGAATCGACAGAAGAACTAACTTTTTTCAAACTGATTTTCTATATTTTTTGGTGATATCATCGTGAGCGATATTAATAATCAAAACCATGGTGCTTCTTTTCAAACTCGTCACGGCAAATTAACGCCAAACAGCACAGTTTCTTCTAGACGAAGATTGATTGCATCGACATGTACGCTCGTGGATTAGAAAAGTACGTTATCAAGTTATCGATGTAAACGCCGAGAACATTTTTTCATAATGCTTTCTCGTATATCTCCTGCGCTTCGTATTTTCATATTCTTTTTGCAGCTCTCAGTGGCACTGTACATAGTTGCATTTTGAAAATGCACCACATTTTCATGAATGCGCTGTCGTTGCTTATCGTAGAGTGCAATATACTCCCTCTCGCGCCATTCATTTCGTGAAAGAGTAAAAACTGATCCTTGTCTCGATAGAACGTGCATCTGCTTTCCTGCGGCTGTTATTACTCCCGACTTATTAAGCTGCGTTGAATTAATAGCATTACGCATTCGTGAAATATTGCTAATTACGCCACATAAATATGAAACACGTACATAAATAACTACCATCTGAGATAAGTATTATTAAAGATGAGATTTCTCTTTCAGTGAAACTCGACAAAGTATTACATTCTGATTTATCGTGTAAAAGCTTCGTGCTAAGTATGTGGAGTGTTTCGAAAGAACAATAATTCACAAGCTCTGCAGTTTAATAACAATATAAAATATTCAATAAAATAAAATATAATATTACTAATGAAAGGGATAAAATAAATTTTCAATAAAAAAAAATATCAATTCAATTGATAAAATAGACAGATAAAATATATCTGTCTCGCATTTATTCAGAAATGCATTGCTCTTCTAAAGCAGCCAATTGAAAAATTAAAGACCACCGATCGATAACAAGTTAAGAAAATGCAAATGATTGTTAGTCAATTGATACAAACGTTTCTGTCGGCTCGTAATTATACCGGATTGCTTTTTTTCAAAGCAGCAATAGAAACGTTGCAGAAACAAATTGAATCTCATCGAGACTCGCGATTCCTACCTTCCTCTTATCTCAATTAGACTCTAGGATGCCGCTCGCAGAGCGCATACATCGTTCAAATGCATTTTTCAAATCTCGCACTTGCACTCGGCCTCGAAGGCGGCATCGTGCTCGATGTCGTTCGATCAAATGAAATTTTCACGTTGACTCGACTCCCGACGTTCGGGTAGGGAAAAACTGCATTCGCGCGAACACACGGTGGAGACGTGTAGTAGTAGATGCGCGATATCCCCGGCGCCGGATACTAATTCGCTTTCGTTAATTAGTGCCCGCTCGAAAACGGAAGACGCGGCTACATTATGCAGGATCTTCGGATTCGCGATCGCGTCGCGAGTCGGATTAAGCGCGTTACGCGAAGCGGCGCGTTAAACATTCAACGCCGCTCGATCGATCTGGACGGCGAAGCGCGGCAGCGAGGATTATAAATAGGAAAGAACACCGTTGCATATAATGTTGCGATCTCGGGAATTTAATTAAGACGCTTTTGTAGCGTGCTCCACTTTGTAAAAGCGGTATCTCGATCGTTTCTCCTCAAGAAGAAATTTTCAATACGCGGGAATCACAGTGCCATAATTGTAAATTTTTTTTTTTTTTTTTCATGCGATTTCGTATCAGACTTAATCTCAATATTTATAGATTTCAACTCGCGAGCTGCAGAGGCTTCAAAATATAAAATAAAATCTAACGTTAACTACTGTTGGCTTGTAAGTACGACAGGTTTCGAATATAACATTAATAAGGACTTCTCCCTTTCCTAAGTCTCCAGTCTCCTGAGTTTACAAGATATCACATCCGCATTAAATGTCGTGCATTAGATTACATTCTTTGCTCTGTGAATACTCAATTGCGAATCTCCTCGAGACGCACAGCTAAAGTTCAACGATCTCTTGGATCCCTATTATCCGCCGCAGAAGATTAGATACGAAGTACAGGATATACTGTTACTGTAACCAGCTCGAGGAACATGGTTAACTCCAACACAATCAGAAAACAATCAAGCTACACGAATTTTATAAAAATTGTAATGGAAAATGTTATTACGTTATAATTTCTTCATTACTATTATAATTAAATAATTATAATTAAATAATGAATTATTCATAACACCAATAAAAAGAAAATCCTTCTCTAAATTCCTTTGATTTTCTCTCATAATTATCTTTTAGAAAAATTAATCTTATATTAATTGGTAGATAGTTCATAACTTAAGCAAGATTTTATGCCAAAGATATATCGGGAATCATTACTCATAGAAAATGTGTTATAAGATATATTATCGCTGCAGCCGTATGCAGAAACTATCGCGCATCGTGTCACTTTATCAAACAGCAACCACCTGTGCATCAACACGCATCGCCGGAAGGGAGAGGAGGGGGATTATAAATCTAAACGGCCGCACAGATCAGGAGATCTTTCGAAACGCGTTAGAAAAAATTGAAAATGTGACCGCGGAATATCACCGTGCCATTGTCCTGCCTTCTATGTGTCGCATTCCACAGTTGCAGCCGCAACTGAACGCATTCAAACACGCAATCGCGCTGAGCTCGCAACTCGGCGCTGAAGATTTATCTCTGTTTCGACGAAGCACCAGTCATATCCTCATTACTTTCTACGAAAGCATAAAAGTCCGGTCGGGGATTGTTTATTAGCGCGCCATTGTTCTCCAAATAGTCGTTCGCTTGCAACTGGCTCGCTACAACCAGGTGCATTGCCCTTCCTGCGTCGTCGTCGATGATTACTCAACAACCGCGGGTCCATGATCGCCGGCTGGCCGGCCGGTCTACAAAGGGCGCGCATTGAAGGCTCGATTGCGATCCAAGGTCACACGAGGAAGAACCGTGAGTAATCCAGCCGGCATGGTCAATGACACGTTATGCAACGCGACTGTAATGACGCCGCCGACATCGAATCGCTTACTCGACGATTCGTCCTCTTCCTTGTTCTTCGCGAGGATGTATTCGCCCCCGCGAAACACGAAGTATTACACGAAATGAGCATCTCGACATCGACCGGAAACTCCTTATAATACGAAATATGCCATAACATGCAAGAATAGAATCTTTTTGAGACAATGACGTAATAATTTATTAAAATGTTTATATCCTTTCGAAATTTAATTGTGTGTCTTCCTGGTTTTAGATATGTAATATTGTTTTGAAAATAACTTTGGAAGACCAAAGATGTTAAATTTTAGAAAATTAATAATTCTTACCAATTCAAAACTCACTTTTTAATATCACGATAAAAATTATTATCTTCCATAATACATACAATTTACATTAATGAAAATAATTCCGAAAGTAAACAGTAAAAAAAAAAGCGAATCACACATGAAAAAATGTTTGTACTTCGAGAGATAATACCGGGGACACAATGAAAAAAAACCACCCTGCTTTTTAGAGACGCGCAACTCCGTGTGTATAGTGCTTTTAGATTTGTCCCCGCGATGAGACACGAGTTTTTTTACCCTCAAAAATCCGGCGTATCGACTGGCAACGGTGCTGAGAATTCCACACGTGCTCCATTCTACACTCGAGAAGGAGAGTCCTCGACAGAGACGAATGGGAGAAAATGAGAAGAGGAAAAAAGTGAAACGGTAACATTCGCGACGTGCCGGAGGTGAATTTATACTATAGACACAGCATCGGCTAAGAAGATTCATCAAATTGCGATAACACTTTCAACAAATTATCTCATACGAATCAACTTAATGTCGTGAAAAATTTCTAGCGTTGTTTTCGACGGATATTAATTTAATATCCGATTATGAGAACCCGTAAAAGAATACAGAATTTAATCTCCCATTTTACCTGCTTCATACGAAAAGAATTATAAATGTTATTATCTGATGTCTTTCTGACAAGGCTTCATACTTTATACATGTACGCGATATTAATGCTTGGAAGATCCATTAAGATTATTAATATATAGATATGTGTTTTAATCAAGTAAAATTTTACAGTTCTGACAATGAGATATTCAGTGCCAGACTCTCTTTTTGGACGTCAAATTTAAATATTTCTAGAAGTCAAAGTACTAATTGATTGCCACATACGTTTTTTCTATAATATATGTTTATATTTTTCTAAAAACATATTGAAAAACATTCGTAGCACACAAATCACGTTACGTGTTAACAAATTTACTACTACTATATCTTTATCATCATCATCATCATTATTTAGATTCGCTTAGTATCTCCAAATTCATGCTCGTTCAAAGCGACGTGTTCTTCCTCGCTGTGAGCATCACTTGAGAGAAATGTGACTTTAATCGCGCCACGGCTAAATGTTTTATTCCACTGGCAAGTGGATGCGGCCGCGTCGGTGAATAGGCGACGACTGACAGTGACAGATTCGCTCCCGGCTCTAAGCAGCTTATAGAGTTCCCGGTTCCGTACAGTTCCATCATTATCGAGTGCCCTTAATTGCTAACACCGGTGTTCCTGTGTCAGTGGCGAGCGAGCGGAGGTAGCGAGCGCGTTTGAACTTGAAACTGTACGGCCCTGAGACGCAAATCATGCTCGTCTTGAAGAAGCCTTAAGCAGCTGTTACGTCTCGCTTGTATAGCAACGTGATTCAATTTGCGTCGTTTCGCCATTGAGCAGTGACGTAACCAAATAAAAGTAAATAAAATAAAATATTTCGAACACAGCAAGCTAACACATACCAAGCGAAGGATAAATTTTAGAATGAGATACGTAATATAAATAGAAAATAGAAGTATTTTGTTTCAAAATTAACGATAGAAAAAATAATAAAATCAGCTGTTATCTTAGGCTAATCCAATAATTTTTTAATAGTTATTAAAAAATTTAAAGCAAAAATGTCGATACACAAAAATGTATGTTCATTAAAAGCATAGAAGCTACCGCGATCATGAATATTCGTTTTGTGTTGAAAGTATTACGATGTTGCCAACAAGGAAAACAGATTTTCAAATCCACACATCGAGAAAAATGTACAAACACGCGTAACTAGAAAAAAAAGCTACGTACACCCTGAACAACTTCACCTGATGCTGTTTGCGCAGCTGTAACGTTTCGAGTACCTTTCATCGTTTGAAACTCTTCAAACAACTCCGACCTTTTCTATTAATAAAAGTGCTGTGGTAACTCTCGTACATCAAACGCACCGGATATAGATGCACTTCGGATGTAACGCCTTGAAAACGCTGATTTATCCTCACATAATTAAGAAACCGACATTTCATCACATTTCTTAATTATTGCACAAAAGATTAAAAATTGAGTACAACATTATTTTGTAGAAAACTATATTAATTGTATTACTAAATAAAATATTTTTAGCACGTGTCTTACAGCATAAATAAATGTTATCCCATGTGGTAGGAGAGTTTCATTGCTTTATTATAGTAAATTTTCGTGCTGAAATTTATAGCGCAGGTATATCACGCAGAACTTCATTTAACTTTCTTAATTGGCCATCATCTTACTTCTTCGAGCAGCGAGAAGTTGGATCATTAACGCAGAAACGAAAGCAAACCGGGCGTATGTTAAAAAGAATTTTGTGTGCACATCAGTAATTCGAGAAGCTGCGCCATATAATCTACAGCGATCGATAACTGGTAATTTGTTGCACTGCGGTGCGCAATATCAGTCATGAAATTATAGCAAATTGGGTAATTTATACATCGAACACTTTAATTTAATCTCCCAAGGCACCGCAGCGGCATTCAAAAATATTAAATCATTAAACGAGGCGAAAATGTCTGAGATAACGTAAAGACCGGTTTGCATCTCTATCAAGATATTAATTTCCATATATAAATTCTACAAGATGATACCATATTTTTAATTTTTGATGTTGAAATATTGCTTATGAGAAATAGAAAAATAATAAATTTAAGTCTTTTTCATTTAAAACTTATTACGATATTTAAAAAGTTTAATATTTAACGCTATAATAATATAAAATTATTTAGTAATTATTTTCGAAATATTCGGGCATATATTTTGGCATTTTCTCTAAAAACTACTGTCTGCGTATTAAGAGATAACTGATATCAGCCATCTTTCATCCCACTGAAAATCGGAGCGAGTCATGTAATTTCCCGGTCGTCGCGGTTGAAAACTTTCTTCTGATCATACTTCCGCGGCGCAGCGAGAAAAGTTGCGTCGTTAACGGAGGCAGGAAAACCGACGATGGAATAAAAAGAGGCCCCGTAGGGCCCACCAGGACCGTGAAGCATTAAAGCGCTATTACAAGGTAGTGCGCGCTCGCTCGCGCGAGAAAGAGAGGACGGAGAGAGAGCAGAAGGAGAGACGCGCTACGCTTATACACGGTGATGCGGCAGAAAACGAGAGAGGACGGGTTCTATTATCCTTGAGAAAAAATCTTCGCCTGCGCGCGGATACCTCTTCTCTCTCGCTAGAAGATGCCTGAATTGGATTCGAGGAGAAGATCCGCAAGGAGCAGCGCCGCAAGAAATCGAACGCCGCGATCGTGAGACCTCGCGGCGCAGGAAGTGAACTGAAACAATTCGTCGATACCGTGATAAAAACTCGCGAGTGAATAATCATTCGTATGTCTAGTATGAAAAATCGCATCGATATTAGATACTATTCAGATATTAGAACTAGGATTTGCGACATTAACGAACAACAAATTTTAATATATTCGCTTAAAAATATGAGAGTTTGATGGATTTTTTTCTATATTAATTTATTATCTGAAATTATCCTTTAATATTTCAATTTTCGGCATAAGTTTTTGACAGCAATTAAACAAATGAAAATTCTAATAAATTTACCTTAAATTAATTAAGAAATTATATAATTCTGAATTTAATTTTTTCTGAAATACTTTTATCTTTGATAAAATATTACAGTTTTAGAGAAAGAGTAGCAAGGTCTGGTTCGTCGGAAGTTCATCGCTTCGTTCGTTCGTGTTTCGCTGCGTTCCTTGAGAAATTCGCGCCTCGATGATTACACGCGCTTCCAGCGATCCGTGGTGAAACAATTACCGGTGATACCGCTCTCTACCAATAAGCGGAAAATGAGAAAAATAATTGCGAGTTCCGCCGGCGCGTGAGAAAAATTAAGTCCTCGCGATCAGGACCACCCAGATTTCACTTTTATCATGTAAATAATGATAGTCCAACTGTGCTAACCGCAAAAATTTCTCATCCGTGACAAATACGGTTGTAAGACCTTACGGTTGTAAGAAATTGTCACGTTTCTGTTGACACAAATGTTACCAATTCATTTAAAAAATGTATAACGAATTTTAGCTTGTATTATACGCGATATCAACTGTATCGACCCTCTTCCATATTCAAACTCTGTTATCTTTATTAGCAAAAAATTGTATTGCTCTGTTTAACAGTTTATCCCCTTATACCTCATTATTTTCACAGCAATATTTGGATCTCTATTTAAATCTTTGTTTAAATCTCTATATAAATTTTATAGTCTCTTATTAAACGTTACATCATACGTATAAAATTTTAGCAAAAGAGTATTCCTTTTTATAGAAGTTTACACAAATATTAATATTATCACATATTTTAATATTGACACAGTTCTAAACAGTATGATAATGACAAAGACGACATTCTGAGATTACAGTGAAGATGATTACGTACAAAAAAAAACGAAAAAATTGGTTAGTCAAGGTAATTGTGGCATGCAGGTGGAAAGCCTCTCGGATGAATAATATGGTGAGTCACGACAGCTGATAGACCTCATAGTTCCTGTGATACGCTATAATGTTCTCAATTGTATAAAAATATAGAAGGCCGCCGTGGTAACCTGTCAAACGTCTTTTTCTGCACACCAGGAAATACTTTCGATTGGCCTGCGGCTTTTAAGAAAAGCGACAGAGGAGAAGCGACTTAACTTCAACATTAATCAATAGCTTAATTATTTGATATCAGTTTCCGTGATAAAAAAAAAATCGATTTAATACTTTGACGGATGATCAATTTTTATCCAATAATACGAATACAAAATGACATGAAATATATTTTCGAATGTTTTATAATTTTACAAGCGGATTATATAATATAACATTAATATCGGTTTACGGGAACGGCAGATGTCAGCGCGCACGATTAGATAAGGAAACTTAAACTCATCGAGTTGTGAATAGGCGGATTTAACGATGCCTTTCATGCTCGAAGGCAAAGGCGACACCGCAAAGATAGCTGTGCCGATCCTTTCCAGAAAGGATTTCCTTTCGCGGATAATTTTCTGTCATTTGCCGGTGCACAATATACTGTTGATGATTGCCGTTGAAACGAGTAATAATTTTTACGTGGAAACCATTCGCGCAACACGTAGCACGTGTCATCAGTGATCGTAAAGATAATACGCGGTGCCATGATAGCCGTCGTGAGAATCTTCAAGAGTGATGCATTCATGATCGAGACACTCGATATACGCCCGCGCCATCCCGATGTTTATTTTCCCGCCGGGCAATAAGCACTCTACCAATTAAACGTCGCGCAGGATACCTGTCGCTCGACGGCATTTACATAGCTGAAATCGCGAGAGCTATCATCGCGCGAACACGCTAGTTAACATAATTTATTGCAAATAAAGAGAGAATAAATCAAAGGCATATCTACATTTTGTTTAATATATCAAAATTCAAATAACGATGGCACGATACAAGACAAAGCGTAAATTCAAACGAATGTAATATGTAGATAATTCTCTGAAATATGAGATTTATTATTTGAGAAATTTTTTATGGAAGAATATTTTTAGAGAAAGTAAGTATATTAACATTTATTTTTATATAAATGTAATAAATGTAATAATTCTATATATAAACTATAGTACTTCATAAAAAATTTAACATTCTGAATAAAATAAAATATAATAACCAAATCAAGTTAGAATTTGCAATAACATCCGTTATGCTTTTTATAAGAATTGAAATAAAAAGTACTTTCTTTCTAGTGTGCTGCTACCATTTTTCATTAAAACATAAACGACGCATTACACGGACTAATGTTCGCTGCGAATCGTCATCTGAGGGGAGCTAATGCTTCTGTGCAACTTTTCCGAGAAGCGTGCTCCAGTTTCCATCATCGTCGGCTTAATGTCGCTATGCAATATCGTGGGGAAACGGAGAGAACGCCGGGCTCTCCGTTTGTCGGTCAGCCTTGAGAATCCCGAGGCGAAGCGCAAGGAGCCCGGTTGCAAATGCGCTTAGAAATGACGCCGGGTACCGAGAACTCGGCCTCTGAGAGCCGAGCAATAAACGTAATGCAAGGATCGCCTGGCGATGCGATACGATGCGATGCAATGCTTTCCGCGCACCGAGGAACGTTTAGCTTCCTCCTGGGATATTCGCGAGAATTCCCGGCCAGATGTACCAAAGAAACGAAAGGTTTCTGCACAACCTGTTTCGCTAACATTGTTCCGCGATCAAAAAAATAAAACAAAATTTTATATAGAAACGTATTTTTCTTTATTTAGTTCTTTTTAGTGTCTTTCAACGCGAGAAAATGATGTAATGAAATTGACCAGTTAAATCAACGTACGTAATTGGACAAGTTAGATTAGCGAATAATTATAGTAAGGTGTTTTCGTTTGACAGGAAAAATAAATGATTTATACACTATTTTGAGCGTTATTAATACGTATCGTGAAATCGTGACTGTAAGATAACAGCATTTGCGCGGCGCTTATAATTGCACGATTTAGAGTATATTTCCATGTAAATATTTTCAAAGGTGTTAAATCGACACTCACTCGAGATACTCTATTATACGGAGCGTATATTTCATTAAGTGTCGGCTGCTTATCGGCGAGTTTCCGAAGGATGCTCGCGTATCGAATTGGGACTAAGTAATAGAGATAGTTACGTGGAGCGCCCGATACCACGGCCTATACAGGCGTGATACAAAGTTCATCGCTCTAGGAGGAGAACAAGTTTCACGACCGAAGTGCGGTAAGGTGCGAATTCCAGCGAGCAGAGCATTTACAACTTATGGTCTTCGACCGTGATACGTCTGAGATTGGCTAGCAAGAGATTCTGCAAAATTCACATAAAGCCGTCCTATATAACTACTTATAAAGATCCCTTCTTTCAGATTGTAATATCTTCAATCTAAAACTAAAATACTTAACTTTTAAGATAGAAACATAGAATTAAAAAAATACGACGCGGAAAATTCGTAAAATAAAAGCCAGTGTCGCATCATGATCCTTTGTTTAAAGGAATATCTCTAAGGTAAAAACAACACACATTAGGCTCAGTAGGTGTACCAAGTACAAGACACTTTCCGCCGCGCTTTTTGAAACCGTGTACCTGCTATGCAAATTTACAGCTGGAAGCTGAATTCTTGGGTAAAATTCAACGATCCCGTGACTGCGTCGTCGCCGTCGTCGTCGTCGTCGTCTCGTGCAGTTGTTAAACGGGAAGTTTATTTAGCCTACGGCGTAGCAACCGTAGTCCACGCTCAGTTGCACACACGTACACGCGCATCGATTACATAGGCGTGCGGTTTGCCTTAATTGCAATCCAATTTGTAATTAACCTCGGTTCATCGGAACATCGAAGTGAAGGCGCGCATCGGCAGCGCGATTCCCCCCGCGATGCAGGCGGGGTGCGTTAATATAGAAATTTTATGCCGCCCTTAGTGTGCATCGGATACATTGTGTATGTACGTGGCACACGGCTCTCTCGTAGGGCCGGCGTAGTGAGTTAAGAATCTATGGCAGTGGCAGAGAAACCACCTCGAGTAAATACGAGTCATGCTCGAAGGGCGCATTCTTCGCAGAGGTTCTCCAGTCGCATCCTTGCGGACGATCTCGAGAATCTCGTCTGCGGTCAGACTCATCTTACTCCCCGTTGAAGATAACATCGACGAGTATATTTGAGATGTCATATCATGACAAGATTTTAGGAAGATATAATGCGGTAGAAATAAAACAATCGCGTTAAAGAATAACATGTTAATTATTTCAAATGAATATTCGAATTTTCGTAAAGATTTTTTATTTTAATGTTAAAAAAGAAACAGTTAAATGAGCAATGCATAATATCTTTGTGATTTAGAATAAAAATTAAGATAATTAAACGCAACCATCCCTATACTTGATTTTGATTGGCAACCGCTACGGCCCTAGAGAGCACCGAGTCTATTTAGAATAAACGCATGCACACATAGACCGAGGAAAATTACTATCTCACAATCCCATCAGAGCTTTTACAGAAAACCAACCACGCTCTCCGGATGCAAGCGTTAATAAAAAAAAATCAGCACGTGCGATTAGGGCATCGAAGACTTCCGCGCTGCACCTCGAAGATAAAGTGTCATCTGAAGACCGAAAGAAGACGACATTCAGTCCACCCTGTATATCAGAGCGGTTTACTTGCTCCTCTTTCAACATCGCCAAGAAGGAAGAAAATGAGGGAGAAGAGAGGAAGAAGGAAGAAGAGAGAAAGGCAGAGAAAGACAGTGCAGAATCGTAACAAGAGTTATACAAGTCCTATGTCGCAATATAAATTTGCGTTCTCATCTCGCGTGACCATATATGCATGCTCGAAATGAATATTAATTCGTAATTATAATAAATAGCTACAGCGGTATGAATCGCATCGTGATATGTTTAAGAATATTGAAAATCAAGATAAATTAAGTCGTTATTAACAAAAATAATTCGTGACACATTGAGAAGAAATTAATTCAATGGCAATATAAAATTCGATGATATCGATCTTGGTTTTTCAGTTGTCAACGGAATTACGATATGAAGATACGAAAGGATGATGCGTATTCGAAGAGAGAAGAGATCGGGGGAGTTTAAAATTCAATTATATCCCGTGGGTATAGAGAACAATCCGTCGGTCTAGCTATCATCGTCCCTACGTTAATCCCGCGCCCTCGGCCACCAAATATCCGATACATCGTTTCGCCCTCATGTTGGACGATGTTCAAATACCCACCTCGTTTCGATATATTTTCGACAGTCGTATTACACGAAATATCGCTAAACTCGCAATTAATTACATCGACGAATTAATTTAATCAGTTAAAAATACCGAAAATCTCTGGCATATAAATATCGAAAGCAAACACCGACTCTAAATTATATTATTTATCAAGTTTACTGTAATTATATTAAAATAGTACGTTATATAATTATATGTATATATCAGTAATGTTAAAAAGAGAGAAAGGGAACTTTAATTATAATAATAATAGTAATTAGATCAGTATAATCACAAAAGTAAACGAAATATCGGTTGCGATTGATGTAAGAGATTATACAACATTTCAAAAGCATTGATAAGAAAGCTAAATTTAAAAACGAGATACCACGAATTCCCTTGAAATAAATTCCACACCAATAGCAATCTATTCGTCTTGTATCGATTCGGCAGGCATCGCGAGGTATCGGTTCGACAGGAAATTTCAATGTGGTCGACGGCGCGAAGGGCGATTCTGCGGCGAGTCGAAACTCCGATACTCCGATATCGCACACGTGCTCTCTCGCGTGTATGCACGTGCGTGCACGTCAATGTCAAGTCGGTCCAACCGGTCCGCGCGCGCAGTGTGCCGAGGTATTATAAGTGGTATACAAACTACGAAGCGTGCACCGCGAGTGCGGAAGGAGAGTTAATAAGTTTGGAGTGACTCGTGCATGCGGAATGTTTGCCGCCTTAATTAGAAAGTGCACGGAGAATTGCGAGTTGCAATTGGGTTGCCTGGCTCGCGACAGGTCCCGCATACCGAATTTTCGAGAGCTGTCATTGCGATTTGACTAGTCGGCAGAATCACGAGTGTGGAAGTTATATCATAATTATAAAGCATGCACGTCGTGTTAGTAAAGTCGTTTGGTAAAAAAAGGAGGAAAGTAATTAAAAAATTGTACTTAATGACGTAAGTAACGTATGACGAATTAAAACTTGAGCATAAGCGTTAATTAACCATAAATTCAGAAAATCAGGTACACGTTGGATATTATTAGTATAATTTCCGATTTAACGCTGAATATCGCATTTAACTGTTTACGGCATGATAATTAATTCGTTGATTATATCGTTAACACATATAGCTAAAATTTAAGCTTCAACTCTACCATTTATTATCGCAGAATTATACTCTCGAAAATCATATTAACTTCAAATAAAAGCTAATGCTCTGTCATAAATTATAATTTAACAATAACAATTATTCTCTACATATAATTGTTATATTAAATATAACAATAATATAATTTTATATATATATATATAAAATTTCAGACAACAATACTAAATTAACAAGTTTTAGAAACAAAAATCGGCTTATTTTTAAGAAAGTTGAAACGAGAATATTCAAGTCATCATAAAATGATATATATAAAATATTCATAAAATATGTAATAATCATAGTGTATAGTTATTCACAGTATTCGGGCAGCAAATATCGGTACTAGTTTCTATCCTTGGTCCTCTTCAACCAAATGTTCCTCTGAGTAATTGTGCATAGCTATATACATTGTGAATACTATATCGTACATATCGAACATCTGTGCTTATTGGTTCATACCGGTCTCAAAATATTCTCGTTTAAACTTTAATAAATTTTATTTCGCGTCAAAAAGCTTCGGTAAACAGGAAATTTCCGACGAGATCGATAGAGGAGGTAAACGCGGTTGACCGTATTTTTCTCTCGGTCAAACGGAAAGAAAATTTTCTAGAGCAGCTCGAAGAGAGAGGAGTCCACCCCTAACGCAAAGGGTGGGATTTGGCCGCGCGTCCCACGGTCGTCATGGTAACCATAGGTCAGGACAGGGATAAGCAATAGTAATGCGTCCTTTTTTCCCCCCCGAGGAGGAACCATCTTTGCCACGAGCGACGAACGATGACGTCGACGATGCCGACAACAATTTATTTCGACCGTTAATCGATTCGCGTCCTGTATTAACTCACTGCGTTAAGTAGACGGCATGACTTTTTGCATCAATTAACAAGCATATAACATTGGAGAGCCGCTCGCGCGACGGATGCAATTTGCTCCCGACGAACGCACCCCGGAAGGACTGAGACGCGATCCAGGTGCTACGATAAAACTGTTTTTTTTTCTCGGCGGATTAAATCGGAAATCGTATGACGAGCGAGTTTAAAAAGGGGGAAAATTGTGGGCAACCGATCGGACCGACTCTTCCTCGGCCTGGTAATCGATAAATCGGCGATCAAGCAAAACGGGAAGGAATTAACATGACGTATAAAGATTGCGAAAATCTAGAATGCATTCTGTCGACTGCCACAATCTCGATTGTTCCGCAAAGAAGTCGAGTATCGGCTAACCGAGAGCTTCTATCTCTTTCCCTCTTTCTCGCTCTCTCAAAGTGGTGATCAATAAGAAAGTTACGCGCTTTTTACCCTTCCACCCTGAAGAAAAGGTTCTAGGAAACTTAACGTTGTTTTTCACTCTTAAAAGTATACGAGAAATAGGCAAGATACATTTTAAATGTTAAAATATCGCACTTTTAATCTCTTAAATAAATTTAAGATTTTACATTTATTCTTTATTTTCATAATTATTTTCATAAAATTATTATGATTATTATGAAAATAAAAATATATCTATAAAGTATTGTACATTTTGTATTATTTTATTCTGAAATATCAACCATACGTAAAAAAAACTGTCAATTTGATTCTAGAGATTTCCACTTACTGATACGTTCGCATGCACATTCATTTCGATATCCCAAACTTTTATCTCGCCAGTTCAATGTTTGCCGTATTCGTTAACGTACAAATATTTTCAGCGCGTCAATGAAATATCGATTGACGAGTTGTATAACAAAATATATTTGCTTCTCCGCCGCTCGATTCTTCGATGAAGAAATCCGTATCGCGAATCTGCGTCGCGACAGACAATGAACGGTGAAGCGTAACGAAGGATGTCGAGATGAAAATCACGTAACGAGGATAAAAAAAAACCGCTTTGAAATTATGCCGGCCCCGTGTAACCTTGCCTTGGCTTTTTTTGCGAACTCTCCTTGCACGTCCGGTAAATATGTATTTCGCCCTTCGACGATCGATTCGCGCTCCAGAAATCGGGCCGCGGATACACATATCGCGTTACGCGAAATTCAGCGTGGAGATAGAGTACGTGCCGTGAGTTCGCGTCGTGCAAATTTATTCTTCGGCTGCCTTTTTATACTTCGCAAACATGTCGAAGAGACGCGTTAAACGAACGTTTGCAGTAGATTATCAAAAGTAAATCTATGTAGTATAACTGAAGTTTTTAAAGCTTCTAATTTGTCAAAATAATTTTTTAAAGATACATTCAGTTTTTAATATTATAAATTTTGAAAAATAGAATTACATATTTACAATTAATATCATTTTGAATATGCTCCAAAATAGTCTTCAAGACTCATTATCGACTTCGAAATCCGAAAATTATCAATGGCACTTGCAAATCGCATACAAGACGAGAATTGCGTTTGTTATCGGCCGCTTAGATCAACCACTCGCAATTCTTCTATTACAAAAACTAATTACATCTCTAGATAGAGAGCAATGTGCTCGCGCACGCGGTTCTATCAGATGGGATTTACACGCGCTTCTTCCTATCCCTCCTCTCCTCCCCCGCTAAGCACACGATCACGGTGAAGGCAGTGCCCGAATCGGCGCCCAGCCCGTCCCTAATTAATCGCGTTCTCAATTAGTGGCCCGAAAGCGCGGCTCGATTATAATAACATGATAATACATGGGCCGTGACGGGGTCATTCAACTCGGCCGACGAGCGACGTCATCCGCCGCGCCGATTTAAAAAGACGGGTTTGTTTGATCTGTGAAAATCTCTCACTTCGAAGGTCAAAGTGCGAAGAGACAGAAAAAATCGTATTAATGTCAATTAAAAGCGCGCTTGAATTGCATCATGAGGACCGCTCGGACACGCTCTCTTATCTCTCGACTCTCTTGTAAATTTTCATGATAAACTTGTCTGGCTTTGCACCGCTTCTATGTCTCGCCGTTACAGTTTCGCGAAACGCGGCGCGAGTCCGAAATCGCATCGTGATGCGAAAAAGTTGAACCAACAAGCCTCTTTCGTCGGCGCAAAATCGGTTGACATTATTCGCGAAAGAACAGACAAGTGAAGTGAACAGACAAAAAATTGAAGTTCTTAAAATATTAATGAATACTCCGCACACATCTTCAAAGATATAAAATTGTGAAAACTTTTTTTATATTTACCTGTTAAATTGGGTTTTATCTCTCGGCGGAAATTTAATTTCCGATACTCTTCACCAATCAAATAAATACTTAGTGCACTGCGATTAATTACTGACGATTTTGTTTCCCCGCTTTACCCGTAAACCATTGCATCACTGAAATTGCATAAAAATGCAATGGTTCGCGTTATTTGTGCACCATGTGCACTTTATTATACTCGACATTGAAAATATTTATAATTTGCGGAAGCGGGAAACAATGGCAACGAGCGAAACATTCGTTAACAATGTCGTTGAGATTTCCAGGTTTCGATAAATTCGAATTTCGAAATGGAACGCCTCTGCGCGAGGCGAAATTATTAATCAATAACTGAGCGTTGCGAACTTAGCCGTTCGATTAATTATTATCAATATTTGATCCGCGCGTATCATCCATTATTGAAATAATTTAATCAAGACATTTCAGTTAAAAAAAATACAAATTTATATTTAATAAATTTCTATTCAAATATTGTACAATATTCCATTTTAATCTTTCGTGTAATTATTGCATTTAAACAAGTCTTGTCAATACAAATATTTTATCACTCGGTTATCACAAGAGGAAGAATATCGCGAAAATGATTATAGAAATTCTACGCATTGATATCTTTGAAACAAAGATAATAAATTAATCAATACGCTCTGATCAGTTACCTTAATAACAATAATGTAATCTTACTTGGAAATCCTGTCGATGTCGGAGTTACAAATCAGCGATTTGCAGACGGATGAAGTCCGCGGATCGGCGCATACCTCGTAGATCATTCAAAACGACGTCCCTCGAATTTTCCACATCACTGGCCGCTGGACACGTCTCGTTGCGAAAAAAAAAACGCCACCGCGCATTTCTCTCGTCGGCGAAGTACGCCTAACGGCGACGCAAACACATCCGCCGGTCACGAGCGCCCGTGACGGAATGCTGGAGGAGAACTCGTGCTCGATCTCTCTCCTGTGCCGGTTCGTTACCCCCACTACGAAGTGGAGGCTTACCCTTGCGCTTTTTTTTTGCAAATCCTGGCAACGTTCCCTCTCTCGATCATCGATTTTCCGTGCTCGTTAATCTGCAAATCGAGAATCAGACGCGTCTTGTGTAGAACACGTGTCGTGCACGCCCCGCGGCGAGATCGAAAGCTGATAGATTGAGGCTGATCCGGAAGTCGCGAGGAGGATGTACGGAGTGCTCCGATTAATCGACGATAAACGCACCTCTAAACATTTATTAATTTGTATAACTGGACGCAAGATAGCGTAAAGGACACGTAATGTGATGCATCGATATTAGAAAATAGCGCTAAAGTGGAGTATTTTTTAATGAAATTTTATAGCTGTAATTAAGATTGAATTTAATAGCGAGCAAAGAGTAACAAACATCCATTACTGAATAATGGATGTTCTACCCAAAAGCAGGATTTCCACTAATGCAGTTGTAATATAAATATCATGTGAACGATCGTTTGGTTTCATTGTTTTACAATAACACGAGAATTGTATTTTAATAAAGTAACAGATAAGTAAATAACGTGTTTACGAGTCCTCGCGATGTATTTGTAATTATCATTTGAGTTTAAGATATTGCGAATGTGAAAGTCAACCGATAATTATTAAATTTCAATTTAATATTATGTATAACTTTTCTCTTTTTTTACTTAAATTACCATTTTTTACTGAAAGCCTAAGATTTTATAGAATATGAGCATATTTGTATAAAATAATGTGTTAATAGTTAAAAGAAAGTAGATAATCGATAATGATAGACGGTGTTAAATCGACGCGCGAATATTTTATATTTATAAGAAAGCGATAATTTATAGGTAATAACCTATGATTATTCCAATATGTCCAACAGCGTTTTTCTCGCGGCGGGAGTGTATTGAGAAATCATTAATCGTACAAAATAAGCTGTAATTTGTAATCGCCAATAATATAATGGAAAAATGATTGCATACGTGACTTTTCATTAAATTCTGCACATATATGTTATTATCGCGTAGATAATTATTCCAATAAATGAAATTGTTATAACAGAAAAATACATTTATTAATTTATCACGCAATAAAATGTGAAAAAGAAAAAATTAAAAATAGAAAACACACGTGTATTATTGATAATTATTTTTCGTTATGCGTTAAGATACGAATTTCTTTTTTAGAAATTGATGTTACATCACATAATAATTACCGCTATGTATAATTAGCTGTAAAGCAATCTCTATCTTTAAAATTACAATTTTATTAGTGAGCAGCTTCACTACGGTGCAAAAGAAGAAACACTTCGTAAAATAACCTCTCTGACAATCTGCACGAGAGCTTATCGTCGCGCCGAGTAAAGCGAAAGCCGTGTAATCCGCAGGGAAACGAATAGCGAATCATATCATACCTGCTTTCGAAACGTCGATCATATTCGCAGGTGAGAGAGAGCCCGTCGTTCGATCCACGATACTGAATAAATCGCGCGGATGTCGCGCGAGCGGGATCCGCCGAATTCGGGAAATTCACGGCGCGCACTCGTTCGTCGGACTGCTCTCTTTCCCGCGCGCGGGCGCACGCACACGCGCGCGACACGTACACATGCACACCCCGCGATCCGCAGTAGTATAGTGGGTGGATACGTTTTCGTTCGGCTGTCGTCGATCGCTAGCCTAGGCAGTCGGCGCGTCGACGCTTTATTACGTCACCCGGAGCGTCGCGACGAGCCAATCCGGAAGCGCGGACCCGCGTGCAACGTCGACGTCCGACGCACGCACACTCGCGACGGACGTTCGTCCGCGTGTGGGTTTAGCGCGCGAGCGCAGCCACAAAATGGCGACACCGCCGGAGCAATGACCAGTGGCGTAGCACCGCCGACGTGCGCCGTGTCTTTGCTCCTTGGCTCGGCGGAATATGGATGCCCAGGTCGGTTCGTGTCTATTTGCGCGATTATTTCGAGCGCGACGTGTCGGTGTGTCAGGTCGTCTGGAAATTAATGTCATTCGCGCGCCGAATTACGCGTTTCCATTACCGCGCCCGCGGTGGACCGCGATTGATTTTTAACGCTAAACTCGACGGTGTACGCTATACAACTTGCATCTTCATTTTCCGTTGTCTAGACTCGTCAGTTTTTGTCCGCAAAGTTATAACGCATTTATGGATCTTTAACGTCCATGGAGATTGTATTTTTGCATCTTCGATATTTATCTTGAGATTATTGCATTGTATGAACGAGACATGAGAACGAAAAGTTTCAAGAAAAATTATAATATAATCTAAGTATACGACGTCGAATCTCTTATTATATTTGCGTATATATATATGTGTTCTATCAACGTATATTTTTATGTATTAAATAACGTCATTTTATAAATAGATTTATTTTCATTGTACTATCAAATCTATAAAGTGTCCCCATCATTTAACGACTATCTTTGTTCTGCAAATAATACGTGTATTTTAAAAAGAGTGAGATAAAAATAATGAGAAAGAAATTATTTTATAAATGGCGTAATTTTTATATTTAATTGCTTATATTAATAATATTATATATACATTAACATTTCCAGCATGCATCTATTTCAATCCTTGATGCAGGATTTATATATATAGCAATTTAAAAGCGAGAAATAGAAATGATTAGCTATTTCTAGAATTAATTTGGTTTATAAAAATCAGAATCTATTTTATTGACAAGTCGATTTTGAAAACTATTTTCATTCGAAGTGATTCTATTTCGAACATCGTCTAATAGTTTCAATTTTTGCGAACAAATATCGAGACGCAATCTATAGAAATGTTAATTGTAAAAATAATACCAGTATAATTACGATATATTTTTGCAAATAAAAATAAAGATGTAGAAAGACAGAAATAAAAAAGAAGCTTATTAATTATGTAATAAAATTAATGTGTTAACCCAAGAATAAATATTAGAATAAAATAGTGAATTGGATTCGAAAATATATTTCTTTTCTTACTAGTTTCAAATTTTTTTATTACGTTTCCACACGTTTGTAAAAACTTTATTTTCGCGAAAATAATTCCTTCCTTCCTTTATTCTATTATCGAAGGAACGTTTTGATTCTCTCAAATATATAATGGGAAAGAATAACATAAACAAAAGGAATTCTCGTTCTTCCAGATAGACAGTACGATTGTTCGCTTTTTCTCGATTCATGTAATTTTTAATTACCCGTCAACTCCACACACACCATTTCGCTTCAATTGATTCTGTACGGATAAAAGAAAAGATGTAAAAAAAAAAGAGAAATGAAAAAAGAATGGAAATTATTAGTTTTTAAATTTATGTTTCAAATAAAGGAATAGTCACTTTTGCCCGAGTTCGCGAATATTATTCTTATACATGATGAAAATATCGATAACATCATTTCTATTCTAAATTTATCTTTTCATTAAAAGGAGGACAAAAGATAGAAAATAAAGATAATTATTTTCTTAACGCGAAAATCTCCAAGTGGTTAATTAATTTAAAGCTAAAAAATATATAACAAAATCTGATCTCTCTTAGCATTTTTGCTAAAGAGAGGTTCTTAAATTGGCTAAAAAAGCTATTGGTAAAGAGACAGATGTTCTTGTATGTACATAATTCTTAGTATAAATTAATAGTTACGAGATTCATAAATTACGATGATTATCGGAATGCGTAACAACGTAAAATCATGTACGTTCGTAATTCGATTCTCATGGGAAGGCGGGTGATAATTTCTGTACGTAAACGTTTCCTCGATATGCTAATTGCCATCGCGATAAGACGATGCGCAACACAGATTAAATAAAACGACGCGCGCGTCCTGCGCGACAAGCGGATAAAGAACGACCGTCGTTTACGATCAGCTGAGATCCGCGACGGGATCATCTGGGAAAGCGGCAGTGGGTCGATTTGCATAGCAGGTTTTAAAGGGCCCTTCGTAGGTGCTGCAGCAAAAGACAAGACCACACCTCCCACCGCGGGACAGATAGGAAATGTCCTGCTGCAGGTAGCTCTCCTGAAAATCGGTAACAAATAATCGATAGTCCCGTCCAGGGACAGACTCTGATCTGACCAATGGGCTCGCCCATCGGGAGGGTAAAGGACGAACCCTCGCGCGGCACCCCCGTCCGATCCCTCGCCCGAATGGATCAGTATGTTGTCCACACGCTACCCCTGGCTACTTTCGGCTCATTGTCAGACTGCCCGATGACTGCTAGGGCAAAATGGCGTGCGGAAATGTCCGTAATGTGTAATCGTGTTTCAATATTTTAATAAAGTTAATATAAACAATTAAATTAAGATTGCTATTAATTTTGTACAAATATTTGTAAACGTTGTTCTTTAGACTGAAATCATATTAAGAAGATTCAGAAATATTTTTCATCTAAACTATAGATCAAAAATATTTATAATATAATTTTCCATTTAAAGAAAAGTAAAATTGAAGTAATAAAATTATATATTTTTATGCATAAATATATTTCATTAAAAAATTATTAAATTTTTAATTTTAAAAATCTATTGCTTACTTTGTTTGCTGCAAAATTATTCTTTTATTTGAAACAACTTTTACATAAATTTTCCGGCGGACGATTGAGATAATCTTACGCGAAATCTCTTGGTTCACGGCTTTACCGGAAGGCATCTGATCGCAACAATTGCGGTCGATTTTCGAGAAACCGTTTCACGACCGCGGGAAGAAGTTTTACGGGCCCGAAGCCGGATAAAAAGAAAGCGAAGCGCCGTTCGCTGGCAGTTACTCGTAATTATTTTCTATACGCTCGACTAGCTTAAAGGCACTATTGTAGGCGCCCGCACGGACCAACGACTTTTTTCTCCTTATTTCCATCTCCTTCCTCTCCTCGTCTTCTTCCTTCAGCTGGTTGCATCTTTGACAACCACAATTTACGATCGACCTAATTTTTTTTCTCTCTTGTATCGTAGCTCTATTCTTGTGACGCACAAATAGCAAATATTACACTAAGCTGTACAATTATATGGAAAATTATTGAGGAAAAGATTATGGATTTTACGACTTTTCACAGACAATTTCTATTCTAAATGCATTCTTGCTGGGAATAATAATTTCGTGCAGTCCGAAAAAATAGATAATTATTACTTACATTAGTTATTAAAAGCACATTCTGCCGTATATTTAGTTACATATGCAAATACGTAAAGCGATTATTACCGGAATAATTGAGACATTAAAAAAGAAAAACAATATTATAATTTTTTATTCTTATTTTTCCGATATCTCAAATGAAAATACATATTAAAATATGTCAAAACTCTTTAATTTCCAATATAAATATTTCAAAAGGCCAGGATTGCTCTTTTACATTAAAACGGTTATCCTCTCATATTTCTTTTCAATACCTGTTTTTTACACAAGGATTCATGAAGTTCTCGTATTTTTCTCCTATTGTGCATTTAATTGACATAATTCTGATTTTAAAAAAAGAGAGTATTACTTTTTATATGTGCGTCAAAACGAATTAAAGCGGGAAATTACATATAACGTAATAAAAATTCCGTGTACTGTTCACACTCACAGAAACCAAGTCTTTCATCACTTCTTTGAATTCTACACCATCGATTTGTACGTGGCTAAACAATGAACCGATTGATCCATATCCTGCGCAATTTGTGTATTACAAAGTGAAGAAAGTGCGACGAGATAACCGACAAGGTGGATTAGTCAGCCGTGTTATACATTGAGAAAATGTACGGGACTACATTCCAGAATGGAATAATCGTCCGTAATAAATTTAGATCGACAGCGAGGTATAGTTTAATGCGTTTTATATGATTTCATGGAAGAATAGACTAAAGAAAGAAACGTGATCGGACAGAGGAAAAAGCCTTGCGAACTGATTAATATACCTCTCCGTTTAAATATTAAAAACTAAAAAAAACAATAAACCTATTGATCCAACAATTACAATACAATTAAAAATATTTAGAAAAAATTATCGTAGCTAATTAAAGTACTTATAATTATTAATCTTGCAAAGGAGCAAATAAATTTATTTTGTAAACGACAATATTTTATCGAAGTAAACTTAAAATAATACAATAGAATTTTTCGTATTTTATTTAGAACACGAGTTGCGTCCACCATTTGCCGAATGTGATAATTTAGTGTCACAATGCACGGCTTTTTGTAGGACGCGAGCATTATGCTCCATTGTATAACTAGGCGGATTTGATCCACATTTTTTTCTCGTCCTGCACAACGCGAAGGTAACACGGAAAAAGAGTGACAGAGATCCGCTGAAAATCTACGCTTTAACGTTAGGCCCAGCTCAACACAGGAGGAAGAAAAGGAAGCCAATATAGTCGTGGAAAATGAAACACAATGCCTGCAAGCTGATACCGACACGCGGGGATTGACCTAATAGCCAATGAAGTTTTCTATATACTACCGACACCCTCTATTTTTACATGAGCGATTGGCTCAATTAAAAACGTCCTTGAAAAATCTGATAGTCATATTCGTATCAAATGCATAAAACTAATTTTACTTATAGCAACAATAAAAAAAATTAACAAGAAAGTTTGTTAGTCTAAATTCCGTAGAGAAAATATTATTAGGATCAGTTTTTGAAAATCACTTTGATTTGATTAAAAACAATGTCTTTGCATTTCTCCGAAAAAAATCGACTATAAGATAATTATTTCCACAAAAAAGTAACGTATTCTTTACGCTCATCTGTCTAATTATCTACCGAACGAACTAATCGTCCAAAGACGACATAAGGATACCGAGCGAAAAGAAGCTAACGGATTCGTACAGCTTCAGCATTATTTTCACCTTTTCGTAAACTCACGTTCACGCAATTTCGAGGGACCGGGCCCGTGGCCTGAATAGGGATGACACGGTTAGGGGTAGCGGGTTACCCCTAAAAATCCAACCAACCCTCTGCCTCGCAGCCGCGCGCTCGCGTGCACGGGATACCCGCTGTTTTATTTCTCGCTTTTTTTTTCTCTCGAATCTAACACGCCGCTTTTTTGTATCGCGCCGCCGACACATGTGCAACGCCGCCGACTCTTTGCCGATCTGGGTAATGAGTCGAGCAAAAATTGCCACTACAAAACGCGCGCTGGCGTGACTCGTGAATTGTGGCCGGCGTAAATTCGGCTTTTCATCGAGAATCTGTTTTTTCAATTTTTTCCGCAATAGGAAAGGCGATGAGTTTTTCGAATGTTTAGACGTGCGCGTGACGATAATCGATTTCATTTCGCAGAAAGAGAAGATTGTGCATCGACATTTCCGTTGCACATTTTTATTGTGTCGGATTTTTTTTATTGTGTCGAGTGTTTTCATTATTTCAAATGTCTTAGAAAAATTTAAATTTTTTATGGATATATTTTATATATCTGTGCGATATTCTCTGCAATCCCTTAGCTTTATTAATATTGTATGTAAACATATTTTTTAAATTTAGATTTTATATAATAATATACTTTGCAAAGCGAAAATAGTTTCATTGTAAATATGACTTAGAAAACATGTCTAAATATATCTACAGACCACATTTGGGTTACATCACGCAAAATCGCTTACCAGTCATGAATCAGCAATAAAATTACCAAGCAAAAGAGTCGATTATTTGACCGCGGTAAGATCGCGAGGCAAAGATCAGCGGAAGATCGTGGCAAAATCCTTCTTCTCTGCGCCGAGATCTCAAATTTACACGGCGGCGTGCACGATCGATTCTCTCCGTCGCGCAACGCTTGAACGAACCCGTCCGGCTCTCGCCGATGGAACAAATTACTATAGATATTACACGCCGCGGAATCGCCATTGAAGTCTCTCGAATTCTTCTTGCGCGTCATTTCTTTTTCCACGACGACAACTTTGGCGACGACGCCCGTCAAGAACCGTTAGAAACCGCAGAAAAACTGGAGCGTCCGCGTAAAACGAAATGCGGTTTCATCGACTTCACGCCTCGGCCACAATTTTTTTCGCTAGTTATTGTTTGGAAGGTCAGTGACGATATTCCTTCTGTGTCTTTTCTGACTGGCGCTTTAAAGTCCTATTTAATAAAGAATATTACAAAACACGAGAAGATACTGTTAAAAATTTTGATTATCCTGCAGATGTGTTGTGCAAAATATTTATATTAATATTTTAACATTAATATTATGTGTTGTTCAAAATGTTAAAATATTTTTGTATTAAAAAATTAATGTTAATATATATAATATTCAATGTCACATATTTATAATGATTAAACGTTAACAATTGTTATAATAATATTTAAGATATCTAAATTACACTGCACGGAATCGAATACAAAATCACGCGACGCGAAAGGATACGTGGCCTTACTGGCAACATACTGAAGCTTGACGAGTTCGTCGTTCTGTATATGTGATCGGAGGGTTGGGTTATTATTATTTAAAACAACCCTTCGAACGATCGTACAGGAGGTAAAAGCCTCGAATCAGGGGCTGTAGACTGGAGAAAGGGGGAACTCTAAAAAGTTGGAAGGGTAAACGGGGTTTTGGGTCCAGGTGCCAGCAGCCATCGAGGGTTAAAAAAGAGGGTACGCGAAAGGGGGTTTTTCTCTTTTTCTTTATCTTTTATTCTTCCCGTGATAAAGGGGAATCTGGAAATGCAACGAGATTCATTCAGTAACGAAGAACCTTTGAAATCTTCGAAATTTTTATAATGTACGAATATAAAAAACTAATATAAGAACATATTATTGTTTGTATATATGTATATGGATTTAATTACATATTATTTAGCATACTTGTTACCCACATAAAATTACATTTTATGAAAAAAAAATTGAGCACTATAATTTAAATATATGTAATATCATATATTTATAAATGCAAAATTAAAAACTATCGATTAGATAATTATCTAATTAATAATGTTAGATAATCATTAATGTCTCATTATTGATATTAGATAAATTATTCCTATAAATAACAATAAAATTATAATTGAAATATAATAATAAAAATATAATTTAATGTTAAGATAGATAAAAATATACAAAATAAATAAATACGAAAGCATCTTTTGTTCTCCTGTTCTTATCCACATAATAAATTGGATAATTCATTTCTAAAATAGTAATTTTAGAAAGAGAACTAAGATTCTTAATTTTGAAATTTACGATAAGTACATGAAATGTCTTCAAACGTTTCAAAAAATGTATTATGGATATAAAGTTGTTTGATGTGCTTCAAGTAATTGTCGCAAAATATATAGAAAAGATACGAAATTTTAAATATGAGAAAGTAATATAGTCTCTGTCCATCTAGTGGCGTAAAAAAAAATTTTTGACTGCTTTACGCTTTCCTATGACCTATATATTACGCATGTATATATGCTACTATAAATATTAATTGATCATTATATATATTTACCAATAAAATTAAATGTAATAAATAAAATATATTTAATTTATCAAAATCATTGTTAATTATGTATAATTGCCAAATTAACAAAAAATTTCCATTATATATATATAATAATAATTTATCCATAAACACATTTCGTACATTTATCTTCAGATTTTACAATTATCAACTTTTGTGTAAACTGTTGTGTAGAAAATGAAAATTATTTAATTCCTAAATTATAACTGTACGATATTAATAAAAATAATTATTTAGAGAATAACACACAAAATATTAATACTTATATACATTGCGTTTATAATAAAATTCGAAGAAATTAAATAGATTTTGTCATTTTATTCCCCGTGAGCAATATTTAATTAAGTTATATATCTTGATGATAAATTATATCTTGATAATCATAAACAAATAAATCTGATTTTAAATACTTTAGTTACAGGCAAGTGTATACACGGAGAATGCCTACCCCCATCTGAAGTTGCATTGTGTATCGAAGCATATTCGGAACACGTGGTTCCCTTTAGATATGCATATAACTTCAAATGGGGAGGGTCATTCCTGTTCTCGTGGATACCTATTATAAAATTAAGAAATTTAATTTTAAAATATACTAAGCGTTTTAACAAAGAACTACATTTCAAAAAATGTTATATATATTTATTGAGTATTGCTTATAAGATGTTGAGTTATTTGGATCATATATAAAGAGAATATAAAAAAATTTAAATGTGAGAAACTATTTATACATTTGGCCATCTAGTGGATGGAATCATTTACTTAAATATGTGGCTCTCTATGGTCAGACGCCAAAGACATAAGTAAAAGATACTCAAATATCAAGATAAATTATCTTGAAGAGAAAAACATATAAATTTGGAATCTCTAATACAAAAAAAAAATAAAAGGAACAGAAAATAAAAAGAGGAATATTGTAATTGTTATTTACACATGTTTATAACAATCATAATCACAAGTTAACTTTTCTTTCAGTTTGGGTTTTTATTGCACATTTAGACATATTAAAAAATAGATTAAAATAAAAGAGATTAAATTAAAAAATTATATCAGTTAATAAAGTTCGTAGGCATTGAAAAAAGTAATTTCTTTTTAAAGTTAAATAATAAGCAATAAAGCAGACTGATTAATAGAATACTATACAATATATGAAAATTAAAAAAAAAAAGGAAATTTTTCACTTTTGATGTAGCAATACGTTCTTTAGTAAAACGTCCTAAAAAGTATATAATGGATATGAAGTGGTTTAATGTAGCTGACACGAACGTCACAGATATGTAATATAAATATACGATCTTTAAATACTAGAAATATAGTATTCCTTCATCTAGTGGTGCAACATGAAATTTTCGATTGGTTTAATTTTTTCCTATATAAATACATTTATTTTTTATTTTAAAATCGTTTAATTTATTATTTTAAAATTGTTTTAACACCCAAAAATTATAATTAACATAGAATATACATATAAGGAAACGTGTGGAAATTTAACTGCAAAACTAATAAAAATTATTCGCAGCTTGGGCCATTTAGCAATATATAAATATCTAATAATTTGAAATAAGAAATGTGGCCGTTTTAAAAGAATAATCGCCTTCGATATCGAAATTTATACGGGCAGAAACAGTCAAACTATAATAACAGCTAACAGTCTCACAAGTCCGAACATTACGAAAAGAAAAGAGAAATGATATGGTTAGATATCCCTAAGCTTGAGCAGAGAAAAATGAAAAAGGACGACGAACAAAAGGAAAGAAAGACGGAAAGCACGAAAAAGGAGAATACCGAAGTCGTTAGCCGCATGTGTGTCGCGACATTCCGACGATCGCAATTCAAAGACTTTTTTCTCAATTTGAACTCCTGTCTTCCTCCTCGCGAGCTACATCCGTCAATTTTCCGACGTGACATTCGCTTGCGAGTGTGCATAGGTGCACACGCAGCGGATTGCGTTTATAAATATATAAAGTGTAAACTTTAAGCGCGCGGGAGAAGCGCGACGCGCATGGTAGCAACGGCTACCAGGTCATCGCCACGAATTAGTTACGGTGAAATATAATGTAACCGGTCTACCTGCGCGACAGAGCGAGATGTTTTTATTTCAGACCCGCGTCAGGTAGCTTAAAGATGTTTAGCCGATCCGAAAGGTCGTGTGGTCGTGACTACGAGGATGGTTGATGCGTCTAAACCCGATGCACCGCCGCCGCCGCCGCCGAGGGGAACCGGAAGAAGGAGGCGATGTTCAATTGCGAGAGAGCGCTGTGGTACGCGTCCACCGAGAATCGCGTCGGTAAATGATATTTTTGGTAGAGCACCATCTCCCGCCCGAGCTGTGTACCTTTATCGACCTGTTGGTACAGACGCTCGCTGTACGACGCGTACGAGCATCGGCTCAACAGCTGATTATGTTTACAAATGGAATAACGCCAAGTTCTAGAGCGAGGAATTGTTTGTGTCGTAGAACGTGGAGCAAGCACATTGTGCCTGCTTTTTATGCATTCATATAATAATTATTAGGGCGCGGATGTTCGAGATTTTCATGGTGAATAGCTTTATTCGGGTCATCCGAGATGCATGGCCAGTTCTTCTGATAACGAAAATAGTAGAGTGAAAGAATTTAGGTCATCAAGGTATGCGAAAAACAATTGCACTTGCAAAAAACAATTAGATTGTCTCAACGCGTCTCATTGTCAGTCCAGTTTTCTGTCTGTTATAAAAACTTCATGAACTTATGCATTCCGATAATCATATATGTATAAGTATCTACGAGTATGTAAGTAAAAGAAATCAATGATTTAGGTATAAATGCAACATACAGTGATAAATAATAAATATATCGATAGAATAAAAGTAAAATATTTTGAAAGATAAATAAAATCAATAATCAATAATATAAGAATAAAAAATTAGGTAAAAAAATTGATGTATCGAATAAAATTTAAAAAATAATGAAACAATTCAGGAGAGAAAAATAGACGTTAGAAATGTACAATGTATGTATATACATAAATAATAACGTTAATTGTCGATTATCTTTTGAATCAGCATTACGGTAATCTAACCCACAAAACATCCAAAAAATGTAATGGATATAAAGTTGTTTGATATCAATGGGTATAACTCATCAGAAGAAATATTAGTGGTAAACGTTATTTAAATATGAGAAAGTGCTGTTGTATTCATCCATCTATCGTCAGAATATCGCACTTTCTTAAATTGCATTTTTTGTATTTCAGTAAGTATCTGTCTCTGATACACATCTCTGAGCGGGCTGGCAAGGC